>NC_073310.1:65854581-66057081 GCF_027595985.1 Sorex araneus | reverse complement strand
GTGTCCAAATCTAGTTGTCACTGTTTGGATCATGACAGCATTTGTCCATGATCAAGCTCTTAACTTATAGTTAAGCATTAGGCACTTTGGCCAGGCCCATCTCGATGCCAGGGTAGCACACAACTCACCGCTTGCCCTGGGTCCGTCCCGTCCCTCTTCGGGACCCTGCTTTTGGGGGTGCTAGGAAGTAAGGGCAGCTGAGGCTTAGGTCTAGAGAACAGATGCCCAGGAGGAAAATATCATGTAGAGTCAAATGACTCCCAGGTTACAAAAGCATAGCATTTGCTACAGTCTTCCTGTGTCCATACAAAAAGGACATGGCTCTGAATAAACTATGCCAAGGACTCAAGGAGAAGAGAAAAACAGTATTTATAAGTCAACAGAACACTAAGAAAGAAACTACAAATAAACACAGAGGAATGGGAGCACTGTGATGGGAGTAACCCAATAAACCTAAACTACCTGACGCTATATTATCCTACAGTAAAGTTCATGGAGAGGTCAGGTTTTCTCTGTGAGCATGTGAGAGGCTGAAATGTTGCTCAGCTCCCCAAACAGAGGTTCCTCTCCAGTCAGACACAGAAAGACCCGCTGGACAAGGCTCAGATGACAGTACAGTACAGTGGTGTTCCTGCAGAAAGCATGTCTACACTTCTTGACACTGAAGAGGGCCCAGTCCTCCTCAGGCCTTGCTGCTGTGGCCAGGAAGCTCTTCTCGGGGACCATGTGGGTCCCACCGGTGGACTCTGAACAAAACCCAGAAACAAAGGAAGTTGGTTTGATGTAGGCAGGTAGATAGGGAAAGGCCCTTGGCAATGAAAATTGAGATTTAACAGAGTCTCTGGGAAGGAGACTCTTAAGACTTGCAGATTCAAGAAAACAAAATACCCTGAGGAAACCATCAGCAGACCCGAGGATAATGGGCCCCACCCCAGGAGGTTCCCCAAAGAAGGCCATCACCACTCCCAACCTCCCTGGTAACCTTAGCAATGAACTTTTGCCTGGAAATAAGCCCCATGTGAGGGCAGGTTGAAGAAACCCTATAAAAGACACCTTGAACAAAGGAAGGGCGTGCATATGCTGCCTGAGCCCATGTGCTGCTTGCGCCCACGTGGCCGAGCACATGTGTCGCCCGCATCTCCCCTCTTGAGATGTGTACTTTCGTGCTTTCATACCTTTGTGTCTAAAGCTCGGTTATGTGTAAGGGCTTCCTCCACCCTTGGAGAAGCCCGTGTTCTCCCATGAGCGCGTTATTTTCACTATAATCTCTCCCACTTATCCCTTCCTCCTTCCCTCAGAAACCCCTAAATAAAATCTATTTACTTCACTGCTTGTCTACTCCTGAAATTCTTTTCTGTGAGTGAGACAAGAACCCAGTAACCCTGGGTCCCAGGTGTTAGAGGCAGTTGGAGAGAAAGTGACTGTCTTTCTCCTCCCCACTTCACGTAAGTCACCCGTGGGGCCCACGACATCAGGTTGAGAGTGGAGAATGGCATCCCTATAATCATACCCCGCTCCTTCCGTCTGTGGTGATGGAAACTCCTTGGGGAAGACCTGAGGGGGGTCTTGGTATTTTTATAGTCATGAGTTTTTATGAAGTAGACCTAGAATTGCTGAGGTTTGTATCATTGTGTTGGCCCTATCCTAAATCTACCTGCACGAAAAATTGGGAGATATCATCTAGTTCTAAAACAGAAAGGCAAGTAAAGCTGGCAGCCTCCTAGCGTCTCTTTCAAACTGTATATGATACTTTTTTCCTTATAAATTCACTCAATTATGGTTTCTTTTGATCTTAATCTTCACAGTTCTGACATATCCGAATGGCTTTTCTATAGGTATATGAAGCCTGATTTTAAATGATTTTTTTTAAAAAGTCACCACCAGAACACCCCGAATGCTGCTGTTGTTGCTCTGTGTGTGTGTGGGGGGGTGGGCTTGTGTGTGTGTGTGTGTGTGTGTGTGTGTGTGTGTGTGTGTGTGTGTGTGACTCCTAGAGTGAATGCTAGACAGGAAATTAAGAAGAGTGGAGCTAGTGTCTGCTCTGCCATTTATTCGCCATGGAAACAAAAAAAGTGATTCATTTCTCTTAGCTCATGTTCCCTTATCTGTAAATGGGGGTCCTGCCCTTCAGATTTTAGAGTTATGGTGAGTAAGGGATGTGAACGGGCTTTGAATAGTGTGGCCTCCATGCCACGGGGTGGCAATCCTTATTATATTCACACATCACGAGATAATAGATCAACCTTAGGTGAACTCCTAATTTGCTCAGGTTCTATTCAAGACACTGTAGAGTGATAAACATGAATTAGGAGCCATAAGTTAAGTGTTCAAGATAAAAGAAACCAGCACAACAGTATGATAAGAGATAAAAGATAGAGGCTCAAAGAAAATATGAAAGCAGTTGTAAGCTAAAACAGTTTGACAAGTGATAGGGTGTGAGAGATAATCCTCTGATCAGCCATGACGTGGAATGTGTGAAGGGGCCGCTCCCATCTCCTCTGCTCAGTTGGTGGTTCCCGGCTCCCAGTTCCCCACACTACTGGACCTGTCCATCGCAAGCAGAGTCCCTGTAATAATCCCCTGGGCATAAAAGTTGGGGATTTCCTTTCAAGGACCCAGGGCCTGAACCCTGAGTAAGTATCAGGATGGGTCTCAAGCTCATTTATAACGTCCCCAAACCATCATTTTTGCTCTAACAGAAAGTTCGTCTCTATATAGCAGCTCTTTTGGAACCATCCGTGGGATTCTAAAGATCTTGTGGCATTGTGGTGTGTGCAGTGAACTTGCCTTTGCACAGGAGTGGAGAGAAAAGTCACGGGGTTGCAGTACAGGCAGTTACTTGCCATAGCGGTCAACTCAACTTCAAGGGCAGGACCACACAAATGACCACACATGGTTGAAGGTCTGGATGACAAGGAAGTGTGTAGCTGTGTGGCACTGTTACCTGGCATGGGTACAAGTCCTGTCATTTGTTGCTTGTATCTTAACTGCGTCCTTTCATTCTTTTTTGAGGGGCTGAAAGTGTTGAAATATTTCATAGTTGAAAGTGTTGCCCACACAAATATTGGGGGAAATGATACTGGCTAATATGAATATGTAACAATAATAATACATCAGATTATTTTATTTTATTTCATGGATTATTTTAACTCCCAACCAGAAAAGAAAGGGAAAAAATAAGATCAAATCATAATACAAGTTTTGTTCATACTTGCATATGTATCACTGAGCGCAGGGTGGATCTACCTCTGTGCTGGTGAAGTCACTTCTGGTTTTTAAACACGCGTCTATGCTTATTCTGCACATTGACGTCAAATCAGCAGCTACACAGAAAGAACTGTAACCAATATTCTTATGAGTTAGACCTAAAAGCACCGTCTGTCACTTTCTGTCCCGGTGTTTGGTCATAACTCAGCGGCCAAATCAAACTTAAAAGGATGCTCTGAAACAGTCTTTGTGTGCTCCCGAGGGACGAGGAACAGTCTCAGAGATTTGGAATATAAGACACATTTGGAATATAAGACATATTCCAAAAATAATCTGACATGACTTCCTATCCTGGTCTGCAAAATGGATTCCATCAAAAGATATTTCAGTTTCTGAGGTCTGGTGTATCCTCAGTGATCCATGGAGATTATTAAAAAACAACAACTCTGGAGGAAATAAAACAGGAAAACCCTTCAAACTAAAACACTGATGAGGGAAGTAAAGTGGCTTGCCAGGTTTAGAATCAGCCAATGTATAGTGACTACCTACTAGAAACTAGAGACTTCTGATCTCATACATACTACTTTTTTCAAATAAAATTATGTAGAAACAAAATAAAATTTCTATGGCCTGAAGGTATAAATTATTTATGTTATCCTTGGATCTCTTTATTTACATTATCCTTGGATCTCTTTAGTTTGGGCAAATTATATTTGGCTTTAGTGTTTTTTACCAGGTTGCTGTAAACTTTCGAAAAATTGGTCCTATTTATTTATTTATTCATTTATTTATTTATTTTCAGTAGAGCCATAAATAATGATTCAGTGGGATATATCTACAGAACAATCACTTTGCCTCTCCTACCCCCAGGAGGCAAATGCCATTTACCTTCCTACTAGGGAGGCAACTAGAACAAATCACCTCTGTGTGCCCCAGGATCTCCCGTGGTAAATGACAGGACTGATAAACTTTTCCTGCTTCAGATGCCTCTGGCTGAGAGCATCAAACGTTCATCATGGTTTTCTAAACTACTGCACTGTGTCCCTACCAGGTGATGTTTGTTCACCCCCAGACAGATGTGACTTCAGGCTCAGAGGAATACCAGGGCCTGATAAACATCACAGATTGGGGGTGAAGCTGGTGGAAACCTACCTGATTCCAGAACCGCCTTTCAATGTTTTGCTTTTAACCAGAGCCTGCATTGCCTCTATTCAGATGACTTATGTGGAATTGTTAGTTTCCCTTTCCCACTGGGAAAGTGGTGAAAGCACCAACTCAGAATAGTTTTCTTGAGTGAAAAAAGTAGCGTCAGTGACTTCTTATTTCAAGAAAGTGTCGGTTCCATGATCCATCATTTGTGCATTTTAATCACAAAATGGAGAGAGAGCGAGAGAGGAGAGAGAGAGAGAGAGAGAGAGAGAGAGAGAGAGAGAGAGAGAGAGAGAGAGAGAGAGAGAGAGCGCCCTATTTAGTTTGTGTGTTAAGTGCTGAGGAAATTGAAGCCATCTCTTCTGGACTGGAGGGTCTAGTGCGCTTGGATCCGTGTCTTCTGGTGGAATAAACATTAACTCTCCCTATATTGACACTGCAGTTAGTGTCTGAGATCCATGCCTGCTGGTCATTGTTGAGAACGCAGCTCATGTTTTGGTAAGAATGAGCCAGTGACAGTCTGGAACGGAGGATTTTGGACAAACAAAGTCTCTCAAGACAGGCTCTTCCAATAAATGGGGGAAACAGCATTGGTAAGTGTGCCCAGAGTCATGGTGGCTTTAGGGGTATTTTGATCAGTCGAAAGAACAAGGTAATTGACACCCACTGCGGGTTACAGCAGGGAGAAGGGGGACTCGCCACCCACTCTTGGAAACTTCTGTCTTCTGCAAATGTTGTGTTGGAGGAGAGCTATCAGGAAGATCAATGTGCTTACATGGAAATCTCTTACAGGAGGAGAAGGCCTGCAGGATGTGCCTATAAATCAAAATGTGCATGTCTGTCTGTCCTATCAAGGAGACTGTGCTCCAACAGTGTCAATGCCAAGTGACACTCAGTGCTGCTGAGCAGCATTCTCTCTTATTTTCTATGTTAAAAAATGAAGGGGAAGGACCAGAAAGATAGTTCAGTGGGTAGAGCATTCACCTTACAAGCAGCCGACTTGGGTTTAACCCCCGGCCCCCCATTTGGTTCCCTGAGCACCACCAGGAGTGATCACCCTTTACACAGTGCCAGGAAAATCCTTAAGCACTGCCAGATATGAGCCAAAAACCAAAAGAAAAACAGAAGAGGAAGCTTTTGTGTGCCTGTAAGTGTTAAGGCTGAAATCTTTATACTAGAAAATGGGCTGTGTCCCTACAAAGCATGGATATGGATGTCTTCGCGCCATTTTCTCGAAAAGTGCACATATTTGGCAACAGAATCTTTAAAGAGGCAATTAAGTTAAAAAGAGATTACAAGGTCCCCTGCTACTCCAAAGAAAAACTTTTCTTTTTAAAATTGGGTATGACTTGGTAGGTTATTTCCAGCACCTGGAAATCCTATTACTAATAATTTATCCAAATGCTTTTTTTTTAAACATTGTCAGTCCCCTGAAAGAATAGAGTCATACCCAAATCAGATGTGCTTGCCAGTAAACCAGGAGTTCTGAATGAACATGGACATTGACCTAATAGAAGTAGTGTCCTTTAGGAAATTAGGACTCAGGCACGCACAGAGAAAAGAAGAGGCCCAGGAAAACTTTCTTCAATCCTGGGAGAGAGACACCCCAGGGAAACCAATCTTTCGGATCTGGATCTTTTTATCTCAGACCCGGAACTATGAGGAAATGACTCTCCCCAGTCTGTGGACCTTTGTCATGGAGCTGTTGCAAATGAATACACTTGGATTCCCAATTCCCAGGGATACAAGAGCCCAAATCTTCAGTTCCTTCTGTTGAAGGGAATGTGCAGCATGACCTGAAACAGTGTGTCAGCCATCAAGGTTGGTGCTAGGGATTCAACAGTGAGAGTCTAGCACCCTGCTGCTGGACCAGTGTCGCTTACCAGAATCTGGTCCCTCCCTCCTGCAGAGAGAGAACAACTGAACTAACATCATAAGTGTAAGAGCCTCTGATTCCATAGTGCACAGCATGGGGCTATAGTTAATGACGCTGTATTGCATATTTGAAAGTTGCTTGAGAGAATAGATGTTCAAAGTCTTCATCATAAGAATGAAGAGAGAAAAACAAATAATGTGCAGACGTGTGTATTGGCCTCATTTGCTTCAGTGGTCACTGTACAGTGTGCACAAATAACAAATCATTTCACTGTACCCTTGAAATGAATATAGTACTGTATCTCATTAAAATAACTCACAATTCCAGAAATTGTCATTAAAATTATAGAATAGGAAAGAAAAAAAGGAAAAAGGACCCAGGAAATTATCTATTTTATACATAAACAAAAGAACAGATTTTTCCATTGTGTTTGGAAAAACATAAACCCAATCCTTTGAATCTGGAATGGTTGGGTTTTGCCCAGAATCTAGAATTACATATTTGTTGTCTGAGATTCTCTGGGGGCATCCAATTCCTCTCTTCAAACTGCTATAGGCTCAGCTCATGATTTTACATTCCTTGCAAATAAATGTTATGCCGAAATTATTAGGTTTATCAATGTTCCCTGTTCTACTATTACATACCTGCTAGGCTTCTTAGAAGACTGTATTTTCCTTTCCTTATAAAAACTCATTCATTGAAGAAAAGTTAAGATACCTTAGAAAGAGAAAAGTCACCTATACTGTCATTTCCCAGAAAAAAAAATTACCGTATTCATTTCAGCTGTTTTGTGTCAACACATGTTGGCACATGTTTCTGTTTTATTTTCCCATGTTGGGAGCAAAATTGTTTAAGAACAATTTATAACCTCATTTCTACTGAATATTAAGTCACCCTTACTTTAGATGTGGTGTACAGTCATTAGTGCTATTCAGCAACTACATCTAGTTTTCTTAAATTTTTAACTACATGGTTGGATTTTGGAATCTGTTAGGTTTTAGGCAGAGTCATAAATATAGACAGGTCATTGAAATTTAAGTGGATGCAGTATGTATTATTTCTGGGAAATAACAGTTGATTTCTAGAGTGTAATCATTGTGCCAACCCTTTTGTCCTTTCTGCCATGACACCAAGAAGAATCAAGATAATGCCTATTCTGCTAGTCTGTGTATAAAATTGTTATTGCTACAGTGACAAATCACCATGAACTCAGTTACTTGAAATGCAAATAAAAAATATTTTTTTTAAGTTCTGGGGGCCCAAGTTCAAAGACAATTTATGTAATCAAAATGTTGGCAAGGCCATTTTCTCTGGGGAGACTATTGGGGAGAATTTGCTTTCTTGACTTTTCCAGCATTTCTTGTTTGGCTCTTTAAATCAGAGGGACTCTTTAGCCTCCAAGACCATTTGCAAAGTACATGGATGCCAGAAATGTTCTATTCATCGACACCTCACCAATAGTAGTTCAGCAGAAACCCTGTTTACCACACTCTCTGAGGTAAGTATTTAAAGAATAAAAGACAAATAGCACATAGGAATTTTAACAGGTTCAGTCAATCAGATGGGAAACTGATCAATCCTTTGGAAAGTTTCAAAAGTCCCTTGTGAATTAGACTAAATAAGGTGCAGCTTCTTTTCATAATTCTGTTTCTAAAATGATGCACCTCACTACATCTCCCACATACAGAAAAATAACATTGGGTTTACATGGAGGGGAAAAAGATGACTAGAGATGAAAATGAATGAACGAATAGAGCCTTGCCCGGCTGGATTGTGATGGAAAGGGAAAGCATTGCAAGCTAACAGTGATATCGATCACGTTTTATGGGACAGTCTTCTGTGGCAAAATGTCAACAACCTTTCATTGGCCCCTCGTCTTTGCCTACCCCCTTGGAACCCTTGAATGCCATCCATTTCTGTTGTGGGACCAGTTCTCTGCTGAGACTCTGAGCGCTGTTGGGCCAAGGAACAGTAACTTTCCTGCCACCCCATCAATCACCAAGGAGGAACTGACAAAGCACAGCGACCGAGCTTCCGGCCCAGCAGGGACTAAGCATCTCGACTGTGCAAGCACCTGATCTCCACTTGCTAGGGAGGAGGAAGTCCAAGAACCCTAGGAAGGCAGATGTCAGAGGAGACGCGGCCAGGTGGAGAGGGCAATTTTTTCCTCCCATAACTTGACTCCTTCCCACTTGCATCCGCCTCCCCCAGACCTGCTTCACTTTCCAGTACTGCTTCGAACTCCACTGGGCCTTGGCCTCTTGGCTCACCTGCCCCTTTGTCAGGCCTGGAGAGCCATTTGGCGGGGGTGGCAGTGGCCATCTGGGGTGTTAGAATGAGGCTCTTTTTCATGGCATACCTGTCTCTTCCAATCCAGAGACTCTTGGCTTAGGGAGATCAGTGTCTCAGTTCTCTGGGCTTCCTGCCACCAGCTGGGTGTTGCATTAAAGTCTTGGATCTGTGCTTTCATTGGAGATTCTATATGATATTTATGTTGTCTTGGTAATTTTCTTTCCATTCCCAGCATCCTGCAATTTACTTGCTGCCCTCATTGAGTTGTTTTGTTGAACTCTCAGCCTAAAAGTCTGATTAGTCAAATTAAATGATATTTCACATTATCTGAACAATATGGAGTGAGGGGTTGGCTATGTTCCATTTAGGGGAAAATCTAAACCCATATAATGAAGATTATTGCACTTGGCTTTCTGGGTTTTAAAATAGTACTAACAGTCCTGTCGGAATAATCTGAGTTAAGTGTGTGCCACTCACAGTTTTTCGTTTATCTTGGGTCACATGTGCTTTTATTTTAAATAAAAAAGCAATCCTGGGAAAACAACGTCCTCTACTTTTAGACAGAATCTAGGGAGCCTTTTTACCTCCTGGGGCAAACAATCTTCATATAACTCAGAAACTACATGAGTTCAGCAGTTTTCTATCATGGTTTAATTTTCTCTTTGAAAAATGTAGGCAAAGATCAGTACGATTAGAGGCTGACTTGGAACATTTTTAAATCTAAAAGCTATTTGGTGAAGTAGGATCACCACATGGAAACAACCTTTGTAGGGCAAAATGGAGTAACTGCCCAGGTTGGAAAACTGGATCTTTGACTGGTCTCTAGCGCATGGATGATTTTAACAAGTTATTCAAGCTTCCTCACCTTTTATTTCTTTATACTTAAATCAGGAAAAATGTTTCTTTCCTCTTGGACTCATAAATAGTGTAAGCATATCATTGCAATGCCATAAAAATGGGAAAAAATTGCTAGATTGTACTAATTCCTCGTTCTGCTGCAAAGGTTTAATTTAGAAGTGGAAGTGATACAGAGACATCTGAAGTTTTTCACTTGGAGTATATCAGTAGTTTTCTTATCAAATTTAAATGATAAACAAAATTATTAGAGTAATATATAAAAATATACAGAATTAAAAGATCCTGAGTTGTTACTTTAAAATCAGGGATAAGATCTCCAAATTAAATTACTGACATAACCATACCTTAAAGAGATGATTATCTACATAAGACAAATCAGTACAATAGTAGAAAAGTGCTAGATATTTATTAGTAATTTTCTCTTCCTCATATGTACTTAATTAATTATTTGTTTTTGGTTTGGGGGCTTCACTTGGTGGTGCTCGGTCTGACTCTTGACTCTGTGCTCAGGGATGATTCCTGGCTGGACTTAGGTAACCATCTGGGGTGCCAGGGATCAGAGCCACGTCAGCTGCTGTATGCAAGGCAAGTGCCCTACTATCGCTCAGGTCCCAAACATAGCACCTCTTGAGAACTTTCGATGCCACAGAAAAGAATTAGGCCATTAGCATTTGATAAATCTAAAGTCATTGATTGCAGAACCTCCTGCCCTCACACCAGGCTTTCTTCACTGGGGGAACCCTAGGAGGGGGGTGGATTGAGTTTCCCTCCCCGTCCCAGGCAGAACCTTGGCAGCCAAAAACCTCCAGAAGCCAGCCACAGCCATGCTCAAGGCCACTCTCCACACACTCCGATGAGCCTCATGCATGAAGGAACTGATAGAGGAACCCCCGTATGCGGGTCCTGTGGCTGAGATATCCAAGCCTGCTCAGATTGGGACTGGGCCTCCTCCACACAGATCCCCAGTTTTCCAGTAACTTGGAAGTCACACCTACAAACTGCCCCTGGCACCATGTAATCTCATCAATGGCCAAGATCCAGAGACTATAAAACAAAGCTCCCAGAAGAGAGTGACGCAGAATCTCACGTGGCAGAGCCTGGCGAGCTACCCGTGGCATATTCGATAGATATGCCAAAAACAGTAACGATAATGGGCCTCATTCCCCTGAATGTGACAGGGACAAATTGAGACATTACTGGCACCTGCTTGAGCAAATTGCTGAGAAATGGACAACAGTGTTACAGTGATACAATGAAAATTGTTGATTATCGAAAGCACAATTTCAATGAGAAAGTGAGAAGACAAAATAGGAGATTGGGAAGTGAGAACACAGTGAGGGCTTGAGTGACAAGCACCAGGAGAAGAAACAGTTTTCATCTAAAACAAATGAGGGCGAGAATGAGGTCATTTGGAGCTGATTAACGCAGAGGGTAAGAGGTCTTCAATGCAGTTTATGCAGACAGTTTTATGGGATGTAAGAGTGGATGGTTTTGAGGGCTTGGGTGCAAGTGTAATTCTTGGAAAGGAAAGTGGCTTCAATGTTCTTAGAGATATGAAAAAATGGATTATTGAGGCTATGGGGTTTTGAAATAATGATGAAAGAAATTGGATGGATTCACATCAGTTGTACTTGCTTTTCTTCCCTGAAATTGAGCCCAGTGAAAGAGAGAGATTAGGAACCAACTGGGGTGAAATGAAACCATTGCTGGTAGTATCTGGAGCAAAACTGAAGTGGAATCACATGGCCTTTGTTTTATTAAGCGTATTGATCTTTTTGTAGAAGTAAGACATGTTCGGCATGAAAAGGTAAAATGATTACAAAACTTAGAAGTCAACATATGTCTATATGTACCTTCCAGGCTGTCAGTTTATATGCAGATGAATGTGTGTCAAAGAGTGATCATCTATTAGTTAGGATCATGGCAAGAAATAAAGATGACACACTATTCAATCGCAGTCACTGGGAAGCATGTCGCAAAATGTTCATTTCTAGAGGTGTTCTCAGGTAAAGGGAGCTTGAGGAGCATCGGGGTCTGGACACAAAGGAGCTCCTAAGGATGAACAGATATTAGGCAGGGCGGGAGGCTAGGTAGGGAGGAGGAGAAAGCGTTCATGATCTGTCTGGGACATTGGTACCCTCAGGGCCATTCCAAAAGGAAGTCCAGCCCGAGGGGGACGCGGGGGACAGAGCAGATCACCAAATGCCGAGAAGCCGGTCTCTCGCACTGCACCAGTGACAGACTGGATCCGGGGAGGCCAACAGGGTCTTTAAGAGACTGTGTCATTTCCAGGGTGGGGGTTCTCCTTTTCTGCACAAAGACCAATATAAATCTATAGTCTTCTCCCCAATTTCTGAACTTGGGGAAAGCAGGGAAGGGATTCTGAAAAGGCAGCAGGAGTTTAGAGGGAGACAGGAGTAGCAAAGGAGAGAATCTTGAATCACTCAGATAATAGATAAATGGTGCTCCAGGTCAAGTGCTCGCTTTCAAGGAGACGAGCAGTAGCTTGTTGGACGACAAAGTCTTTCATGGCATTTGAGAATGTTCTTTGTTATTGGGGGAGGGGAAGAACAGACATCTGCTAGGTGGTGATGGAAACATCCCAGATAAAAATGCATGTAGGGTTAAGAATTGCTAGAAGGGACCCCCCACACACACACCCCATATGTTTCTTATAATAAAAGCATTTTTTTCCTTCCTCAAACTTTTTTTTTTATTTTCACACTAACTCTGAAGAGTCTAAGACACTTTCCCATATAGGTAACATTAGGGTGGAGCAGTTATTTTAAAAGGAACAAAGGCTGAGGTTGACATGATAATTACTAAAACAAAATCTCAATCAAGATGCTTCTGAATATTCTTTTGGCAGGTGCTTATTGATGCAAATTGAAAGGAAGTTGGCGTAAGCAGATTGCCATTAAAACTTAATTAAATCTAAGACTTAAACATTAGTCTGATCATTTAGCATTTTCAATAAGCCAGGAACAAAATACGCAGTAGCCAGTGGGAGAAGAGAAACTTTAAGTAGCACCTTAGTTTTCTTTAAATATGCTCTTCCAGACCCAGTGAGAGATGAGAAAGGATAAGGACAATATCATAAAGCTTCTTTCATGATAGTCTCTTGTATGCTAGAGTACACCATCATCCTATTCACTGCCTACCCCCTGCCTGCCCCCTGGTTCCCTAAAACTCCTTCCTTGGTGCTCATCGGTGCATCTCTTAGAATTGCAGAGGAACTCAGCAGCTGTGGACAATGTTTGCTAGAGCAAACGTTGCTCTGAATCTACTGCCAGTTGCAGCCCATGCTTCACCAAAAAACATTAAATAAATCGGGAAATAAATAAATAACCAAACAGTCAGGATTAGATTAGTTTTAGGGCTGCCCTGCATTGAATCTGTGCCGTGCTGTCCAGTGTGCCTATGTTTTAGATTCCCCGAGTTGACTTAGATCTTGTGCCAGTCTTTAATAATCCAAACGTAAATGATTGATGTTTAATACTAATATATCGAGCATCATTAGATACACTGCTTTATTCAGAACACACGGCTACGGAGATAAAACACAATATCTCCCTGTCAAGGAGTCTACATGCTGTTTTTAGAAGCAGTTGTGTAAATAAATAAATGTCACACGGAGTGCCGCATGCTGTAATTCCAGCAGAGTTCAAAGTACTCCAGGAGGGAAATCAGGCAGGAAGTGCCTGACTCTATCCAGGAATATCTGCAGAGACTTCTTAAGTGAGACAGCGCAATCGGAGTCCTAGAGAACTTGAGTAAAATGGGCTTTTCAGCCTATTCGATTCAAGGAGTCCCTTATATCTCTTGTGTGGTTGTAATAGCACCTGCTTAGAGTTTTAAAGGAAGCCAGTGAGATTACTTCAAACACATCTTTATTATAAATAATTGTACCTGGGTATGGGTCTCATTCTGCCAGAAAAGGGACACAGCTTGAGGAACTTTAAAATAAAAGCTGCTCTGATTAAGTTATATTTAGCCTCTATTGAATAGAAGCTTGTGTGCGAGAACTGATAAACGTGAATTATTAAAAAATACAACGGCAAAGACCTTCACCCCCTCGGGCTTTCTGTTTGAGTAAGGGAATTGTGCGAATACAAGAACAACATTTGTGTCTGCAAAGCCTGGAGAGCAGCTGTGTGCAGGCCCAAACGAGTCTGAACTGGGGCTGAGGTGGGAATGCTCTGCTCGAAGCCGCACAGAAGTTTCCCCAAGAAAGAGAGGATTTCTAGCCCAGTGCTCCACAAGGTTTCCCAAACTCGAGTAACAGCTTTGTTCCAGGGGTGGATTGCACAATCCGCGCGTGTCCTGAGGAAGCCGGGAAAGGATCATGTTTATAAAGTGGGTGTCCATGGCCGTGTATTCAAGCTGTACGAAATGCAGCGAAGAAATGGTGCCATGCTAGAATCAGCCATGACCTTGATGCCATTATCTTCGAGATTTCTAGACCACAATGCTAAGCCATGCAGATCAATGATTCCTTACGTGTGGGAGGAGAGGGAGGGAGGAAAGGCATCACTCCCTCCCAAATCCTTGTGAAACAAGCACTATTAATGAGTGAGCGTCTCTATGCAGCTACTTCTAGGGATTCTACATGGCTGGCGGAGTGACTCTGCCAATGGGTATTATTTCAAGCAGGGATGAAGTGAAGAGGACAAGGGTTTACTTTTGACTAAATGTAAGGAAAGATTGAGGCATTTTGAGGTGTTGATTTCTGTCATAGTGTATTTAGTGACTTAATAAGAAAAGGGAGAGACCTTGTAGGCCAGACAACAGACATAGATAAAGCACAGGGGTTCTTCGTGTCAGCAGAAACTTGAGTTTATACAGTGGTGTCAGCGGTGAAAGGGGTAAACCCTGTTGGTCACAGTTCATGGAGCAGATTCAAATGATTCAACAGAATAGTTTTATAAAGCAGAAAGTAAAAAAAAAAAGGCATATCAATGAATATAGCATTACATTTCTGGACAATAACACAAGAGACAGTGTATTAATGCTAGGTAGATTGGCTATTTGTTTGGCATTGAACTTTTAGAAAATGGAATAATTTTCTTTGTAAAGACGGTAGTGTTTGAAGTGCCACCCATCTTGTCTGTGTCTCTGAGTCTCTGTGAAACTCCTGATGGGAATAAAATGTAGCATCTGGTTTCTGTGTGGATGTTGCTTGAGCTAAGAGGAAAGCAAACATTCCCTGGGCTACAAAAACATACAAGGTACAGTTTTCTGAAAAGCCTTTCCCTAAAGCCAAGTTTTACTGCCTGTTGCCACAAGAAGTGAAATTGTGTTTTCCTGTATAAACTTAATAGATAGCTTGCTACTATTTGGAGTGGAAAGGCACATTGAAAGACGCATGAACTAAATTCTGCTGCTGAATCTTATGCACTAACCTACTTCACTACCGTGGAAACCGGAGCATATTCTGAGTGTCAATAACTGAACTTTTTAATCTCTACTCCAATAGTAACTTCATTCGTTAGCTTGGTACAGGTCATTGAAGCAAGAACTAAATGCAGTTGCTACATAATCTCATTTTGTTTTTCCTTTGTGACCACAACCAGTGGTGCTAAGGGGCTACTTACAGGCTTAATGTTCAGGGTTTCTCCCCAGTGGTGCTCAGTAGCCCGTGTACTGCCAGAGATTGAATCTGGGCCTCCTGCATGCAATGCATGCATTCAAGCCCCTTGGGGAATTTCTTCAGTCCCACATAATCCTATTGTTTAGCGTGTTGAGGAACTACCATGTTGTTTTCAATAGTGGCTGCCACCTCCTTACCAAGCTTCAGTGTTTTCTGAATTTTTTTATAGTAACCTGACTAATAGATGAGGCAATACCTCATTGTGGTTTTGCTGTATATTTTCATATTAATGAGATTGAGGATTTTTAAAAAATATTGTTCATATGTATATCACTTTTGAAGAATATCTTTTCCTATCCTTAACCTATTTTTAATCAGGCTATTTGATTTTTTGTGTCATTGTTGTAGCTTTATGGATACTAATTTGGCAGATATGTGATATGCAAATATTTTCTTTTATCCCATCTATTATATATATGCATTCTGTTGACTGTACTTTGATGCACAGAAGTGGAGTAGATTTTTTTAGTTTTTAATTTCTTTTTCTTTTTCTTTTTGGACAAAACTTAGTTGTACTCAGGAACTGCTCACAACTTAAAAGACTCTCCTGGCGGTGCTCCAGGAACAGAGGTGCCGGGGCCTGTCCCCAGGCCTCCCCCATGTGAAGCCCGTGGCCAGCCACAGGCTTTGGGAGTTCCTGCTACTCCGTGGTGTCTCCACTCTTGGTGTCGTATTCCAGGAGCCCTTGACAATCCAAAGTGATGATGCTTCCCCTGTGCTTTTCCCCTAGTGCTTTCATAGACTTAGATCTTAAATGTAGGTCATCAGTGCATTTTGAGTTGTTTCTGTGTGTGTTTGAAATAATGTAAGAGTGTAACATCATCATTTTTTCATGTGAGTGTTTTTTCCAGCACCATCTGTTGAAGAGTCTGCATTTCCCCATAGAACCGCATGGACTCGTGTGTGAAAACGGTTTGACCATCTATTGTAGCAGGTTCTTTCTCTTTCTTTCTTTCTTTCTTTCTTTCTTTCTCTCTCTCTTTCTTTCTTTCTTTCTTTCTTTCTTTCTTTCTTTCTTTCTTTCTTTCTTTCTTTCTTTCTTTCTTTCTTTCTTTCTCTCTCTCTCTCTCTTTCTTTCTTTCTTTCTTTCTTTCTTTCTTTCTTTCTTTCTTTCTCTCTTTCTCTCTCTTTCCTTCCTTCCTTCCTTCCTTCCTTCCTTCCTTCCTTCCTTCCTTCCTTCCTTCCTTCCTTCCTTCCTTCCTTCCTTCCTTCCTTCCTTCCTTCCCTCCTTCCTTTCTGTTTCTTTTCTTTCTGGAGTGGTGTGAGCCACACCTAGCAATGCTTACTTCTGGCTCTGTGTTGAGGGGTTACTACTGTATGTATGAGTCAATGGAATGTATAGACTCATGTGTGAAAATCGTTTGACCATCTATGTAGCAGCTGATGCATTCAGGGGACCAGCATATAGTAGATTAGAACAGAGACTTCAGGATATACTCATATTAGTTTAATACTGATGTTTATAATTGTAACTAAAATTACACATGGAATGCTATTGATAACTATATTATGTCATCTGGGATAGACTAAAAGAAACCATACCTCAGTGATAGCTAGCATATCATCCAGTCCAACCAGAGTTTCTAATCATAATGCTAAAATGAAAGAACGTGAAGTGTTCTTGGAAAATGATTCTAGCACTGAAAATACGTAAGGTCCTGGAGCACATTATTTTGGCAGAAGTAAAGACGGTGATAAGGAAACCCAGAGGCCCACTGAAAAGCATTTCCAGTTACCAAAAACAATTTGAACAGCAAAATTTCCAAAGCAATATTGGATCATAATCATAACCAACATATTTAATAAATATCCTTACATCCTTACTGACAAAAATAAATCATTCATTAAATTAGCTCAGGAAAATACAGAAATCTTTACAGAAACAAAATGCTGAATTTTTATTTTACTTTACTCTGAAGTGGTATTTCTCAACCAGCAGTCAGACAGTCCCTTTGTGGACCACCAAAATATTCCAAGAGGGGGTCACAGGTGAAAAATCACGTAAATGAGGGACCATGGCATAAGACTGAAGGACAGGGGCCACAGGAAGGAAGGAAGGAAGGAAGGAAGGAAGGAAGGAAGGAAGGAAGGAAGGAAGGAAGGAAGGAAGGAAGGAAGGAAGGAAGGAAGGAAGGAAGGAAGGAAGGAAGGAAGGAGTATAAACTGTGCTGTGACTTCCTCTTGAAGATTGTCAAAGGACGGAGGGGACTTGAGTAAGTTGCTAAAGAAGAAATGTACCTCGAACAGGAACAACAGCCGGGACGGCAGTTTTCACTGATGGGGAGAGACAATGGCTGGCTGTCTTGTGACCATCCTCCGAATCACCCACTGCCCTGGCTAACCAGGAGACGAAACGGAGACCCGTGGCAGCAGAGGAGCAGAGTATAACACACCTGACCAACGTCGTCTCCAGAAATGTGTCAAGGTCATCCCAAGAAGAAAAAATGGGAACTCTCTCACAGCCCCAGAGAAGCCGAAAGAGATATACAGGACAGATATGTCTACACATATGTGACCTTTGGGGATGGCCTCTGGGGGCAGGAAAGGGCACTAGGTAAAAGCAAGGAAGTGCAGACATTAGTTAACAACATAATGCCAGTTTATTATTGTAAAAATAATCATTCCAGTAGGAAACAGTAGTACTGGAAAAACAATGTTCACGGTACATTAGAACTCTACTATCTTCTATGTAAATCCAAAATTTATTTTTTATTGTATATTTAATAAATGTAAAAACACTAAAAAAATAAGACATAATTAGAAACCCTTTTAATTTCAAGATAGGAACATACAATAATTATATATGATTTATTTTGCACCTTCGCAAGCTTTATTTTATTCATATTATATTTAGTAATTAGCCAGTGAACATCTCATTAGAAATAACCTAAAAAGTGCACAGGTTGGCCAGGCAAATTACAGTTCATTCGCTTGTGACATTTGGGGTCAGCAACCTAAATATTAAAAAAAAAAGAAGGGGGGAAGCTAACTTTGAGGCGAGGAGAAGAGTAAAGGTCAGTTCTTAAGCCTAAAAGTTACCACATTTTAATCTGGAAATTTCAATCTGACCTTGGCAGGAACATCTTTTTAATTTCTCCTCTGACCGCTGTGAATGCCCGTCATTCATTCATTCTCCTTGCTGCCATCCTACTCTTCCATTTCGTGTCGGACAGGGTAGAACTTCAGAGCTCCACAGGTGAATTCCCGAGAGTGAAAACTCCTCCTCGTGCCCAGGAAGCACAGGCCCTGGGAACAAGGAAACGCAACCCGCAGGGAAGGCCCCAGCACCCCAGCGCCCTCCCCAAGTGCCCGTCCCGCTGCTGCTCGCGTGGTCCACCCGGGCTTCAGATGCCGGCGCTTGTGAAATCAGTGTGTGTATCAGCAGCCTCCACGTCCCGTAAAAACTACCTTTGCTCCCGTGTGTTTGCTTCTAATGGGATGATCAAGAGGATGTTTTCCTCTTACCTGTTTGATCCCTGATTACCGCCTTTGTGGAAGCTGCGCTTTGCTCAGCAGATTATGAATGTGGCTGATGCCTTCTGTTTTGCCAAGTTAATGTCAGGTTCAAAAAGGGAGACATTAGTGCTGACTCTTTGTGTAATGATCAGACAAAAGACAGTTCAACTAATGGGAAAAGTCAGGCAGTTGCTTCTTATTATTTTTGTTGTTGCATTGCCATTTTGTGACTTCTCATTGAATTGATGTTTCTATTTAGAAAGTAAGTTCTCTATTCCTCTCTGTAAGAACTAATGTCGCGTGTATGTACACATATGCGTGTGTGAGAGAGAGAAAGAGAGAGAGAAAGGGAGAGAGAAGGACAAAGAGAGAAAGAAGGAGAAAGACTTTTATTAAAAAAAAATAAGCAACCCAGGGTATATTACAATTGATTGGGATGTTCTGAGATTTTCTTCATTTCCTAAAAACCTTTGCAGAGAAAACCTTCTTATTTTATCATGCTTATTCACTAGAACAACTCATGTTCACTAAATATGAAATTAAACTGACACATCATAGGCCTCAAAATTCATAGCATACCTTAAGAGTACTCTGGATCGTTCTATGGAGTTCAGTAAATATACCATACCTACAGATGTGCACAAGTATAGATATAAATGTAGATGATCAGTCTGCTATCATGATAGCAGTCTTTTTATTAGCCTAAAATCTTGTCTCCTATTATCCCTCTTTCCATCTACTTTCATTCCCTGGCAACTTCTCCTTTTATTTCTCCATTGTTTTCCCTTTCCAAAATGTCATCGAGTGGGAATTGTTTATTATACGTAGCTTTAAAAAATTGGCTTATTCAGGGCTGGAGCCATACATAGTACAGCAGGTAGGGCATTTGTCTTGCACGCGGCCGACCCAGGTTCAATTCCCAGCATCCCATATAGTCCCCTGAGCACCACCAGGGGTGATTCCTGAGGGCAGAGCCAATTCCTGTACATCGCCAGGTGTGACCCATAAAGAAAAAATAAAGTGGCTTATTTACTTAATAACATGTCAAATATGTGAAATATGAAATATGAAAATAAACATAAATTAAACATACATTTGTATTTATATCTCTCCATCACTCTCTTCTGGGAGCTTGGTTTTAAGTCTCTGGATGTTGGCCGTTGGTGGGATTACTTGGTGCCTGGGGGCAGTCCCTGGGTGGGACCACCTAGCTACTGGAAAATGGGAAATCTGGGCACAAGAGGCCCAGTCCCGATCGAGCAGGCTTGGAGGTCTCAGCCCTGGGTCCCACACGCCTGGGTTCCTCTGCTGGTACCTTCATGCATGAGGCTCGTCCAAACATGTGGAGAGGGGCCTTGAGCATGGCTGTGGCTAGGCTCCTGAGGTTTTCTGGAGCATCTTGCCCACATTCCTGGCTGTCTTCCCCGGGGCCCCACGGAGTGGGTGGGCTCCACCTTCCCTCCCCGCCCCAAGCAGAGCTCCCATGGTCAAAGACCTCCAGAGCTTAGTCACAGCCATTCTAAATATCATTCTAAAATATCAGGGCTGGGAAGAATAGAGACGTTACTGAGACTGCTTGAGAAATTCGATGATCAATGGGATGATGATGATGATATACTTACATTTGCAACTTTAAAGAATAAAATCAAAGAGAACTAAATAAACGAAGTAATAGTCCAGGCTCATGGATCTGAACTCTCAATGTTGTCAATATTTCAATTCTTACCAACATGATCTATAGATTACTTTCTATAAATTATTTCAACTGCCACCAAAATCCAAGTTATTTCATGTATTTTGGCTCAATAACTATAAATTTCATTTGGGAATGCAAAAGAGATCAAGTACATTTAACAGAATAACGAAGAAGAATACGTTTGGAGGACTGATGCTACTGTATTTTAAAACAATAAAACAGTGTTGGAGAGAGGGTTTAAGAAACTTAGCTCATAGTCCACATGAAGAAAGCCTGAATTTAATCTTCAGTACCACGTGGTCTTCAGATCACTATTGGGAACATTCCTGATCACAGAATCAAAAGTAACCTTGAGCATCACTCAGGTAGGTATAGCCTGGATCACAAAACAAAGACAATAAGACAGCAATCAAGAAAAAAGTGCCATTGCAAAACAAATAAACAAACAACAACAACAGCCCATGTCTGCAAATTATCATTCCACACACTCATTTTCTCTATTATGAGCTGAGAATTGGTAAAATGTACTCACTTTTGATTTATTTTGAAAATAATATTTAGTATCATTACAAAGATTTATTTGTAAGTTATTGCATATTTTTAAAGTTATTTGTAATGCTATTGCATATTATTTTTCAAAAAGTGGTTGCTCTCACATATAAGAACAACCAGTGGAATGGAATGAGATCCCATATATAGACTCTCATAAATATATTCAACTGGTCTTTGACGAAGGGGCTAATAAAAAGTCTTTTAACCCTTTTGGACCCTGCTGCGGAGCGAGCATGATGGAAGAGCCCAAGGAAGCGCTCTTGGACTCCAAACAGCCCACTGAACTAATTCCGGCATGGGACCAGAGAACCCACGGTGCGCTGAAACAGTGGGAGCCGGGCATCCCCCAATTCTTTTAACCTCTCTCTCTCTCCACACCTCCCCCCTGAGCACAGCGCAGGATCCGCGGTTTTCCTGAGCGCAAAATGGTGACGGCGACCCAGCTGAAACGGGAGGCGCGCGCGCTTGCGGGAGGCCCCAGGGGGCGGGGGCGGCGACCCCCGCCCACAGCAGATAGATACTTAAACCCACCTCCCCCACGTGTGCTTCCCTTTGGACCCTGCTGCGGAGCGAGCATGATGGAAGAGCCCAAGGAAGCGCTCTTGGACTCCAAACAGCCCACTGAACTAAATCCGGCATGGGACCAGAGACCCCACGGTGCGTTGAAACAGTGGGAGCCGGGCATCCCCCAATCCTTTTAACCTCTCTCTCTCTCCACACCTCCCCCCTGAGCACAGCGCAGGATCCGCGGTTTTCCTGAGCGCAAAATGGTGACGGCGACCCAGCTGAAACGGGAGGCGCGCGCGCTTGCGGGAGGCCCCAGGGGGCGGGGGCGGCGACCCCCGCCCACAGCAGATAGATACTTAAACCCACCTCCCCCACGTGTGCTTCCCTTTGGACCCTGCTGCGGAGCGAGCATGATGGAAGAGCCCAAGGAAGCGCTCTTGGACTCCAAACAGCCCACTGAACTAATTCCGGCATGGGACCAGAGAACCCACGGTGCGCTGAAACAGTGGGAGCCGGGCATCCCCCAATTCTTTTAACCTCTCTCTCTCTCCACACCTCCCCCCTGAGCACAGCGCAGGATCCGAGGTTTTCCTGAGCGCAAAATGGAGACGCCGAGCCTCTCTCTAGGCTTCTTCATCTTATGAGCACCATAAAAGGGTAAAAGTTTGTAGTGATATTTCTGGTTGTACTTTTCCTGGACTTTATACAGAAACCCAAAACTGCGCGGCCGCTGTCGCGGCCGCGCAACCTAATGTCATCTTAGCATCAGCAATATGTAATATGTCCCTTTTTAATGGGTCGGACTTTTGTGGGAGATCCTAACAAGAATAGTAAGTCTGTTGCTGAAATATTGAAGGCAATCAAAGTGGTAGCCATCTCTCTAGACTGAACTAAGCTATATCCCCACGCCGGCTGAGAAGAAATATCCTTCTTTCTCGGGAAGAAACGCGGCGTGGTGTCAAACATAGTGTGATGTCCATTAAGCAAACAGACCTGGTGGCGTGGGAATGGGATATAAGGGGAAAAATTATGTACATGGAACAGTGGGACGCTGGTGGAATCTCGAGCCGGAGCCGATACCAGCGCAAGACCTTTGGTTCCAGAAACTGCTTGCAGACACTCTACTAGTCTATCAACTAAGCCAGAGCCCCACGCCTGCCGATGACGGGAAATAACCATCCTTTTCGGTTTTTTTTTCCCTTGTCAGGCAGCGTGGCGATTACCAAACAGGCGTGAACTCGGTGGCGAGGGGCAAGGGGGAAAAAGAAAAGTTATGTAACAAACAGCGGGACTTAATATCTCTATATTCTTAGCAGTGGAGAACTATCAAATGCCTCCTTGGCAATAGGACTGCTTTCCTTTTTTGGGGGAAACCCCAACAATGGTAGTGAGTTGTGTGTTGAAACATGGAATGTAATCGAGATAAGGCATAAACGAAGTGGAACTTATCATGTACAAGGGTGGGGACTGGGGAGGTGGGAGGGGGTGGCAGGTATACTGGGGGGGTTGGTGATGGGAGATGGGCACTGGTGAAGGGAAGGGTGTTTGAGAATTGTATAACCGACATAATCCTGAGAACTATGTAACCCTCCACATGGTGATTCAATAAAATTATTTAAAAAAAAAAAAAGTCTTTTAACAAATTGTGGTGGATTGCTGGACCATCTCCAAGCAAAAATGTGAATCTAACAAAGACCTTACACCCCTCACGATAGTACCTCAAGCTGAATCATAGACCTAAAAGTGTAACATAGAAAAATAAAACTCCTACAAGATATGCAGGAAAAATCAACATAAGCTTCTGCATGCAGGGTTGCCTTTTCAGATGCAACACACAGATGCAGAGAAAGAATAGAGACCCTGGACTTCTGAACATTTTTGAACTCCGGCTCTGTGAACAACAATGTCAAGAGAGTGAGCAAACAAGATACAAGCTGGAGTGAAATGCTTGCAAACACACGGGATAAAAGGCTGTGACTGGAAAACGTACAAAGAACTCTTGTAACTTAGCAAAAAGAAAACTAACATACCATGTGAAAAAAAAATAATGCACCATAGACATCAGCGGACATGCTGCTAAAGATAGCAAACAGACTACGGTCAAATGGTGCACGTATATACCATCACGGAAATAAACATTTTTCCTTTTTTTTTTTTTTTGCCCACCAAAGCATTAAAAGGTGATCTGGATAATTATGCTGTCATTTTCAGGCCACAGAATGCAAGAGGAAGAGCCACAGCCAACTAGCCCGAGGCATTTGTGCCTGTTCCTTTATGGACCAGGTCAAACCATTGAATTTATCAGACATTATGTGGGTCCACAGGTTGGGTGTTCCCCACCCTGATCTACACAAATGACATGACTTATAAACCATAAAAAGATCTGGAGAAATTTAACTTTTTGGTTAGAGAAAAACACTTGATTCTTATACACTGGGTCTGTATTCTGTAATTTTAGCTCTTATAATTGATTAGGTTTTTCTTTTTATGTCAGTTCTTTCATTTTTTCACAGAAGATGCTTTCTTCTGTAAATGAACAGTTTAATGTTTTTTCCTCAATTTCTATATTTTCATCTCCTTTATTTGTATAACCATATTATATTAGCAAGGATTTCCAATCTGACGTTGAAAAGGAGTAGGGAGAGAGGGCAACTTTGCCATGTACCTGATCTTAGCACAAAAGTTTCAAGTTTCTTGTTAATTATGATGTTAAGCGTTGGATTTTATAGTCTTTACAGAGATGACACGTATTCTACTCAAATCCTGCCCTGCAAGGATTGTTTATAACATTAGCTCATGCTGAACGTGTCAGTGATTTTATCTCCATCTTATTGCTATGATGATGTGTTTTATCTTCTTTTTATAATACATTATTGATTACATCGATTGATTTTTTGACCATTACTCCAACCTTGCAGACCAGGGTCATGTTACTAAATTGCTTTTTAAAAAATATATTTTATTGAGGGTTTTTGCATTTACGTTCATGAAAGATACTGATTTGGAGTTTTATTTCTTTGTAATGACTGTCTGATTTTGCTCTGAGAGTAAAGCCACAGAGAATGAGTTAGGGAATGTTTTCTCTGCTTCTGTCCTGTGTAAGAGATTGCAGAGAATGGTATGATTTTATTCCTAAATTTTTGGTAGAACCCATCTGGACCTGTTTTTATTTTTTGAAGGTTAGTAATTAAGAATGAGTGGTTTAACAGAATATTCAGATTACATCATCTGTTTCTTCTGTATGAGTTTTGGCTGATTGTGTCTTTTGGGGAAGTGGCTTACTTAATCTGGGTAGTCTAATGTGTAGCAGAAAGCTTACATTGACCATGTACATTTCAATGTTCACATGCTGTATGTAAAATATGGAATTGCCTCACCTCTAATGTTTATGATGTATCATCACTTCTGTTGTCTTTGACTAGAGGCTTATCATGTTTAGTGTCATTTATTTAAAATTTTAATATTCTTAAGAGACATAGCTTTCTTTGTGGTGATATATTATATGTTACTTTATATCATATTATATAAGAGCCTGGCAAGCTACCCGTGGTGTATTCGATATGCCAAAAACAGTAACAAAAAAAAAAAGTCTCACAATGGAGATGTTACTGGTACCCACTCGAGCAAATCAATGAGCAACGGGATGACAGTGACAGTGGCAGATGTATATTTTACATTATTATATAAATTTATATCAATATATTTCTAGAATAATAGATATAATTCTTCGCACTCTCCTGAACCCTGCTAACAATCTTGCCTTAGACAATGCGTGGCTCAGCACACCAGGCACGGAACTCTACACGTGATTCCTGCTGGGTACCGCTGGTTGTTTTGCAAAATTCGGACAGAATGGTGTCTGCAGGGCATGGAGAAACTGTGGCTGCAGCCTCAGCGTGGCTGCCTGCCCCAAGTTGCAGTGCCATCAGACATAGAGCCATGGCAGCAGTGTGCACATCCATTGTGGGGTGCTGTCAGACAACCACCGGGTGACCTGGGACTCGGCACAGGTGTTCGACCTGGCACAGACCCTCCACGGTAGGGTCCTGCTCTGCCAGCTGCTCAACTACCTCCGGGCTCACTCCATCAACCTCAAGGAGGTCAACCTGAGGCCACAGATGTCCCAGGTGCTGCCCAGAGATGCAGGCAGGTGCATATTTGTCAGTGTGCAGATTGTTACAACATGACAGTTGACCAAAAGCTTACATTCGGTAGACTGGGAACTCCTGTAAAGGTGATTAGAGGCCGCCCCAAAAGCCTCCGTCCCTCTCGGAGAGCCCGACAAGCTACTGAGAATATCCCACCAGCATGGCAGAGCCGGGCAAGCTACTTGTGGCATACTCGAGATTCCCAAAACATTAACAACAACGGTCCTCATCCCCTGACCCTGAAAGAGCCCCCAGTATGCCATCGGGCTACACTAACATTCGACAGGGATGAGTAGAAACATTACTGGTGCCTGCTTGAGCAAATTGATGAACAACGGATGACAGTGATACAGTGATACAGTGATACAGTGACAGAATTTTCAATTGAGATTCTGTGGTTTACAATGCTATTGATAATGGGTTCTTGTGCATAGAATTCCAACACTACACCCATCACCATGAAGCCCCTCCCTCTACCAAGGACCCGAGCATCCCACCCATAAATATAATTTATTTACTTATTGTTATCCAGCTTCTCGCCATGATGAGGCAGTGAACTATCATGGCTTGATGATGGCTTGGCTCTTCACATGCTACCTGTCTGAATGCAAGTTTCCATCCCAATGGAAAACTGGCAGGACCATTCTGTTGTACAAGAAGGGAGACATCCACTACAATGGCAACTATCTGCCTGATCTGCCTGTTGTCTATCGTCCGCAAGTTATTCACTCAAGTCATCCTGAATAGAATTGGCAGAACACTAGATGGAAAATAACCATGCGAGCAATCTGGGTTCCGAAAAGGATTCAGCACGATCGACCGTATCCACACAGTGACCAAGCTCATTGAAGTTTCGTGAGAGTTCAAGATGCCGCTCTGTCTAACGTTCATTGATTTAAAGAGGCCTTTGATTCTGTTGAGACTGAAGTGGTCATCGAAGCCCTAGCCAAACAAAGCATTCAAACTCAGTACATCAGGAGCCTCCATGAGCTGTATTATGGATTAACCACCAGGATCTCACCATTCTACATGGAAATTATTACTGACATAAAGAGAGGGGTTCGGCAGGGCCACACTGTTTCACCGAAACTCTTCAGTGTCACCCTCAAGAATGTCATGTGATAATTGGAATGGGAAGGAATGGGAGTGAAGATAGTCAGCAACTACACCACCTCTGCTTTGCTGATGACATCATTCTAATAACACCAAAAATAAGCAAAGTGACACAAATTCTGGTCAGTTTCAACCTGAGTGTGGAAAGGTTGGACTGCAGCTAAATCTCACAGAGACAATGTTCATGAGAAATGGACTAGTTCCTCATGTTCCATTTTCTCTCAATGGAACAAACATCTCCAAATGCAGTGGCTATGTGTACCTAGGTCAAGAACTCAACATGATGAACAATTTGGCACCAGAGCTGCACCAGAGGAAGAGAGCAGCGTGGAACGCCTTTAAGAGCATCGAAGAAGTTGTTAAGAGGACAAAGAACCTCTGGCTCTGGGCACATCTTTTCGACTGCACCATTTTTCCTGCACTAACATATGTCTCAGAGACCTGGGCCCTACGAAAACAGGATGAGAACACTATTCAGGTCTCCCAAAGAGGAATCAAAAAAGCTATGCTTGGAGTATCACGTTTCACTCAAGTGAGAGAAGGAATCTGGAGTTCTGACCTACAATGATTGTGAATCAGGGACGTTGCCTGGTTTGCCAAGATGTTGAAAATCAGATGGGCCGGACACATAATGTGATTTGGAGACAACCTCTACACTAGAGCTGTTACTGGCTGGATTCCATGGGACGTCAAAAGACCGCATGGCTGCCCACCTATGAGATGGTCAGATTTCTTTGTCAAGACCCTGAATAACGTTTTGATGCTCTTCATGTTCCTGGAATGAACAGATGCCATTGGGCTACACTAGCATGCAACAGGGATGAATGGAGACATTACTGGCGCCTGCTTGAGCAAACTGATGAGCAACGGGATGACAAGGGCTACAAGTGATTGTTATCATGAGCATGGTATCCAGGATTGGTCTGGGTACATGTGGGACTCCAGGAGGTTGAACTCATGTCCATGGTTTTAAAGTTTTCTAAGATGCCTACTCTGAGGAACTAGGCTGATCCTCTGGGCCCTTAATGATCTTTATAAAGAACCTGTGAGCTTTCTTTACCTTTAGTTGGTAGTTCGGCCTGCACCCAGGGAAACCAGCTGTGAAAAACCCACATGTGTTGGTGTGTAAACTTCTTTGCTCGGACATTACACATTACCGGATGTTCGTGGGCTCTCTGAGCGGCTCTCTCTTTTGCTGCCAGCATTCGGTGCTCTCGAACTTCTTCCCCATCCTGGAAGGCTGTTGCCTTGGACAGACGAAGGAGGAACAAGGGCCAAGCTGGCTGGTGATTAGTTGCCATTTATTAAATCTCTCTTCACTCCCAGAAATCTCCAACCCTCTCTAACTCACTATACAACTCTCTCCATGACTCCTGTCCAGTCTCCCCAGCCACTGTCACTCAGCCCTCAGCCTTCTCTCTAACTCGCAACCCTCTCCTCTAACTCTGTCTCTTCTCTCCATCTCTGTCTCTTCCTCAACCTTCCTCGAACTCTCTCAGCCTATCTACTCCTCTATCTCTCTCTCCCCCTGTCTCCCCGCACTTGCTCTGAAATAACTAACCATGCAAAGGGTATTGAGAAGAGAAAGATAATATTTACAAGTCAGAGCCTGATCAGGAGACAAAGGTAATTGACAGGTTGGGGGAGCAATCAACAAACACAGCTCCCAGCAGCCAGGGAGGGAGGGCAAACCAATATTATTCTACAAGAACCGATTTTGGTTTCTTTCGTTTCTGAGGAGTCTTGGAGTTTTCTCCAAGCCCAGAGATTCTCCGTTGAAGACCATCTCCATTTCTGTTGGAGCTGTTAGAGCATTTGCAAAGCCCAGACGCACTTCAGGTTTCTCGGGCCCCCCATCTCTCTGCTTATCTTGCCCAACGCTCTTGCCTGTGGTCTACTCCATCCGTTGCTCTCCAGGGCAAACTTAGTGGCCTTGTTGGAAATCCCCCATCCAAGCGTTCTCCCTGCCTTGCTGGCGTCTGGTTCTCGTGCTTGCTCTCTTTCAACAGCACTTTTCACCTTTCCTCTGCCTGGAAGTTTTTCTGATTGTGTAGATTTGATGTACAGGCCAAAGCCATTGGCCACTTGCCTTGGGTGACAGTGTGTGGGAAATGAGCAGCATCTGGTCACTCTATGGGCCTAGACTCTGGCCTTTCCTGGGCCTGCGGGCAGATGTGGTGGCTGCCGAGGTTGGTGTGGGCAATCCATTCCCCAGGTGCCTCATGCTTTGATAATGCCCACGGGGTCACTAACCTGCTTCACTTGTTTCTGCTGAGGCAGGTCTGGTTCCAAGGGCTCTGGCTATTTGGAAGCAGATGCTCCCAGCCCCCCCAGCCCAAAGCCCACAGATCTGCCAGTATTCATTGTGGCAACCCGGACAAGTACCTGTCGGTGAGTCTGCCCGGTTCTTGCCCGGACCATGTCATGTTTATACCCGCCTCCAGCAGTCCCGGACTTGTGGTCGAGCATTTCCTGCTACGTCGCTGCTGTCTCTGCTCAGGGCACAAGCCGAGCTGCACCCAGTCTCTGTGACTCTGGTCCTGGGGCCAGCGCTTGTTCTGTGTCTAGTTCAAGCGCTTGTTCTAGTGCGTCCTCTCTCACTTATGGCCAAGTCGTGACTTCCAGACTCCTTTCCTGTGGAAAGGGAAGCTGGGAGTCCCAGTGAGATCTCGTTTCCGTTGTGCCACACAGTTTTCATGGAACTATTGGGGGAAGGCGGCCAGCTGGGTGGACAGCACTGCACTGCAGAGGCCGGCCTGGTGGGAGTCTGACACTCCGATTGCCGAAAGTATGTGATGGACAATCTCTGTTCTTAGCATCTTCAGTAGGAAAGAAAGAGCTGAAGTGAGACTAAGATGCACTGGCTTCATCTGTGCCTCAGATGCGGTTGTTTATATTCAGGAGAGAGCTCGTGTCTTTCACATAGTAGGACTCGAGTAAATATTTATCATTTCCCTTCCACAGTTCCTTTTGAGAGGATACTTTCCTAATAGATGAGAAATAGGCCTCAGGTAAGATGAGAAAGAGAAAATTCAAAGTTTGGATCTGTCCCGCCGCCACCCCCCAGAGTGGCTCCTGGTTTTCTCCATCTCCCAGGGTTGTGCCCCCCCCACCTGGCACCCCACCATCACAGTGGGCATGGCCTACTTCGGGGCCAAGCAGTGGCAGTTATTTTCCCCTTTCCTGGCATTCTGGACTCACACCTTCATTTTCATCCTCAATTCTGTGACTGTAATTGTATGACTGAATCACAAGCAGGAAAGTTTGTGAGTCTGTAACTGTAACTCATGGTGATTCACTAATAATTTTTTTTTAATTTAAAGTTTGTATCTGATACCACCTCACACCACAGAGACTAGCACACATCCAAAAGAACAAAAGCAACCGCTGTTGGAGAGGATGTGGGGAGAAAGGGACCCTTCTTCACTGCTGGTGGGAATGCCGACTGGTTCAGCCCTTCTGGAAAACAATTTGGACGACTCTCAAAAAATTAGATATTGAATTCCCATTTGACCCAGCAATACCACTGCTGGGAATATATCCCAGAGAGGCAAAAAAGTACAATTGAAACAACATCTGCACATGTATGTTCATCGCAGCACTGTTTACAATAGCCAGAATCTGGAAAAAACCCGAATGCCCCAGAACGGATGACTGGTTGAGGAAACTTTGGTACATCTATACAATGGAATACTATGCAGCTGTTAGAAAAAAGGAGGTCAAGAATTTTGTAGTCAAGTGGATGGGCATGAAAAGTTTCATGCTGAGTGAAATGAGTCAGAAAGAGAGAGACAGACATAGAAAGATTGCACTCATCTATGGTATATAGAATAACAGAGTGGGAGACTAACACCCAAGAACTGTAGAAATAAGTACCAGGAGGTTGACTCCATGGCTTCGAGGCTGGCCTCACGTTCCGGGGAAAGGTCAACTCAGAGAAGCGATCACCAACTACATTGTAGTCGAAGGCCATGTGGGGGAAGGGAGTTGCGGGCTGAATGAGGGCTAGAGACTGAGCACAGCGGCCACTCAACACCTTTATTGCAAACCACAACAGCTAATTAGAGAGAGAGAACAGAAGGGAATGCCTTGCCACAGTGGCAGGGTGGGGTGGGGGGGAGATGGGATTGGGTAGGGTGGGAGGGACGCTGGGTTTACGGGTGGTGGAGAATGGGCACTGGTGAAGGGATGGGTTCCCGAACTTTGTATGAGGGAAGTATAAGCACAAAAGTGTATAAATCTGTACCTGTACCCTCACGGTGATTCTCTAATTAAAAATAAATAAATTTAAAAATAAAAAAAAATAAAAACAAATAAAGTTTGTATCTGATAAGTCTTGGAAAGTAACATTGAACTACAGCTCTTCAAAGCCTAGTTTGCGTTCTTCATAGAGCACATGGAGTTTGGGGAAATAAATGTCCATTTTACATATATGTCTTATAAAGTTTATAAAGTTCTTATATACTTGATGCTGGAGAGTGAGCAAGGTGCTTGTCTTGAAACAGGTGACCTGGGTTCCAGCCCCAGTACCCCATATGGTCCTCTGAGCACTGCCAAAAGAGATCCCTGAGTGCAGAGCCAGGAGTGTGCCCTAGCATTTCTGGGTGTCGCCTATAATCAAAAAATAGACAAATAGTTTCCATTTACTTTTACATATGAGTCAGAATTCATAACTTTTTTCTTTCATATGTTATGGGAAATACTTTATATATATGCTATCTGACTCCAAAATTAAGTTTTCTTACATTAATTTTGTGTATGCAAAAAGTTGTGTACAAACTTTGTGCAAAGATATTTGTTACAATATTCTAGCAACAAATGTTGGGAATTTGGTAACTGAGTGCACACAGTTCTCAGATTTGTTTCCTGGACATCATTAAGAAATACAAGCAGTTATGGATGGGGAGGAGCATTCAGACGGTAAGGAAGCGACATTTGTTCTTATAAAGACATAATGCCAATCAACTGGAAAAACCTGGAGGTTAAATATTTGAACCTACACCTCAAATATCCACTTTACAACGTGGTTAACGGCGGCCAGAGTGATAGTAGGAAGGATACAGCGCTCGCCTGGCATGGGATCGACCTGGGTTTTTCTTCTACACTCTGTGTGGTCCCTGAGCACCCCAGGAGCGATCACTGAGCACAGAGTCAGACGTAAGCTCCGAGTACCTGAGCAGATGGCACAGAAACAAAACAAAAGGAAGTGCTCGATATCACACAGGAGAGGCCTCACGGGGGTAATAGCTGGGCTTGCCTGGCACTCGGCCAACCCCGTTTGGAACCCCAGCACCGCAGTCCCAGGAGCTCACAAGGACTGATCCGAGAGCACCCCTAGGTGTGGCTCAAGCTGCCACCCCCCTAAAAATTGATCAAATTTAATAGGGAAATAAAAACTAAAATCACAATGAGATATCACCACATATCATGAGAATAGCTAAAACTAAAAAAGAAAGAAAGAGAGAAAGAGAGAAAGAAAGAAAGAAAGAAAGAAAGAAAGAAAGAAAGAAAGAAAGAAAGAAAGAAAGAAAGAAAGAAAGAAAGAAAGAAAGAAAGAAAGAAAAAGAGAGAAAGAGAGAAAGAGAGAAAGAGAGAAAGAAAGAAAGAGAGAAAGAAAGAAAGAAAGAAAGAAAGAAAGAGAGAGAGAAAGAAAGAGAGAGAGAGAAAGAAAGAAAGAAAGAAAGAAAGAAAGAAAGAAAGAAAGATAGAAAGAAAGAAAGAAAGAAAGAAAGAGAAAGAGAGAAAGAAAGAAAGAACGAAAGAAAGAAAGACAGAAAGAAAGAAAGAAAGAAAGAAAGAAAGAAAGAAAGAAAGAAAGAAAGAAAGAGAGAAAGAAAGAGAGAAAGAAAGAGAGAGAAAGAAAGAAAGAGAGAAAGAAAGAAAGAGAGAAAGAAAGAAAGAGAGAAAGAGAGAAAGAGAGAAAGAGAGAAAGAAAGAAAGAAAGAAAGAAAGAAAGAAAGAAAGAAAGAAAGAAAGAAAGAAAGAGAGAAAGAAAGAAAGAAAGAAAGAGAGAAAGAAAGAAAGAGAGAAAGAGAGAGAGAAAGAGAGAGAGAAAGAAAGAGAGAGAAAGAAAGAAAGAAAGAAAGAAAGAAAGAAAGAAAGAAAGAAAGAAAGAAAGAAAGAAAGAAAGAAAGAAAGAAAGAAAGAAAGAAAGAAAGAAAGAAAGAAAGAAAGAAAGAAAGAAAGAAAGAGAAAAGTGATGGTACCAGGTATTTACCGAGGAGATTGCACCACTTTACCTCCCGGATTCCTGGTGTGAAAATAAGATGGCATCAGTCCTTAGAGTGCTGGAAATTTCTGGAAAGGTAAAGTTAACCAGACATCTCCTATCTAGCGATTTCGCATTCAGGAGCACATGCCCAAATAACGGAGTTCGTATGTGAATTATAAAGACTCACACATGACTATGCACAGCATTTTTGTTTGCACTGAGCAAGAGACTAGAAATCCCCTAAGGAACTGTCCTTCCCCGGGACTGTGCCCTGTTCATCAAGCGGGACATCCCTGCGCAGCAAAGGACACGATGACCGGCCACTGCGGGAGGCCGGGCTGGCCTGGGGCATCACTCCCCACAGCCGTGCGCCGTGCCTGCGAGGTGCGGCCGCGCCCCGGGCCTGGCTGTGGCCTCTGCTCCCCCTGGCCTCTGGCTGACTCCCTTTGCTGCTCCAGGTCGGGAGAGGCGGTCCTGGGGCCTCACGGTGCCGGGTGAGGCAGGAAGCCGCGGTCCCTTCTTGGAGAGCAGACGTCTCTTTCCCGGAAAGCACCTTCTCTCTCCGCAGGGCGCCCACCTGGTGCCCGCGGGTGACGAGGCCAGCGCAGACGCGTCTCCTCTTGTGCCATTGTTCCTCACTGTCCCGGAAACGTCCTGAGTGGATTTTACAGAATCTTGAAGCTATTTTTGTTTATGGATAGCTCACTGTTGGGGAGGGGAGTGTGTGGGGGGGTAGGGGGATTGGAATTCCAAATCACCATGTTTCCACTCCCGCCCCCCAGGATCCTCAAACTTGTTTGTTTAGTAAAGGTATAAGTTACACAATCAATATATAAAAATCACTACTTTCTTATACAAGCTGTGAACACTCAATAGTTGGATTAGTTTAAAATGTCATTTAGCATGCAATTGAAAAGTAGGAAATATTTAGAAATATATCGGATAAGAGGTGTACAAGACCTGTTTACTAAAATCAATCCAACTTTTGCTGATATTTAAAGATCTGAGTCACTGAAGACTATGACTTAACCATGGTCGGAATGAGGAGAATCGCTAAAATGTCAGGGCTTCCCGAGTTGATAGGGAGAGTCAATCAAATTCCAACCAAAGATACCAGCAAGCAGTTTCTTATTTTGTGAAATTTTCTATCAAGGTATAAAATTAATATGACAATGTAACATATCTAGAATAAGCAGAACAGCACTGAATAAAGACAAAGTTGTCATATTAACATTACCTGATTTTAAGCAGTGTTATGTCCATAGCAATGAGTATCAAATTAACAAGTAGAGCCAAGCAAACAGATCAAGTGTGAAGCACCACTCCATACATACAGATATAGATGCTGATAGGGATACACATGCACATGAAACTGTGTTTTGCAAAGTTTAAAATCAAATGGGGAATCATCTTTTCAACAAATGGCACCGAAACATTTTCCCAATGTCCATATTAAAATGTGACTCTCAGGTGTTAACTGGGGAGATAGTTCAGAGGTTAAGGTTCATGCCTGGCGGTTCTGTGCCCAGAGCCCTGCCCTGGAGGCCTGGCACATCGGCACTCCAGGGCATGAGCAGCACTGCATCCTCAGCCCCCGCCAGCTTGTCCGAGCATCCCTGGGGTGGCCCCGGGATTCTCAAGCACCATTTGGGAGTCTCCCTTAACAATTCAACTCCAGTGCTGGAGCAATAGCGCAGAGGGTAGGGCATTTGCCGATGCAGCCGACCCGGGTTCGATTCTCTGCATCCTATGTGGTCCCCCTGAGCACGGCCAGGAGTAATTCCTGAGTGCATCGCTGGGTGTGACCCAAAAAAGCAAAAAAAAAAATTCAACTCCATATTTTATCAGTGAAAATTAACATTTCATATCTCATGTGCAAAAACCAGACCATAGACTAATATACAGCAAATAAAGGAACACAATAGAATAGAACATGAAACCACAGAACTTCTAGAAAAAAGCAGAGGAGAAAATCCTCATGTGTGATTAGGCAAAACCTACTGACTACACATCAAAGCTAAAGATCATCGAAAATTGGACTGCACCAAAATTAAAACTGTTTTGTTATTTTTTTATAGGCTGCATCTGGAGGTGCTCAGGCCTTTAGTGCTCAGGGTTCACGCCTGGGGATCAAACTCAGGCCAGCCGGGTGTGAGCCAAGTTCCCTGACCTCTGTGTTATCACTCTGACCCAAATTGTTTTCTCTTCAAAAATATGGTTAAAGAAGGGGGGGCTCATTAAATTTATACTTAAAGTATCTGATATCTTATTGTAGTTTTATTTTATATCGTATTCGATATGCCAAAAACAGTAACAAGACTCACAATGGAGACATTACTGGTGCCCGCTAGAGCAAATCGATGAGCAACGGGGCTACAGTGCTGTAGTGCTATTTTATATCCATACAAGTAGTGGGAGGTCACAAACAGAGTTTCCCGAGAATGTAGTTTATTCTGAGCCCTCACTGTGAATGATCCGGGTCTATCGAGTGCCCACTGTGCTCCAGCATCCCCAGCAGGAAGACTGAGGGGGAGAATTCACTGATGGAGCACAAGTGTGTGTGTGTGTGTGTGTGTGTGTGTGTGTGTGTGTGTCCTACTGCTCCTAGTTGTCTCACAGCTTAAGCTTCCTGTCAATAAAAGATCAACCTTTCCTTGATGGCTTTTAAAGTACCTTGCATGTCATGCCCCCCCCCCGCCAGAGGGCTAATACATTATCTGCACTGACTAAAATAATATAATGCCTTACCTTATTGATCCTTAAAATACTTCATTCAGCTACAATTGATGATAATGAGTTTGGTGATATACTAGAAACCCCTGTTCATCTTCCGTCTGGGCCCTTTGGACTTAAACTCAGATCTTGTCAGAGAAACTTGGATGAATGGCAGCACCTTTGACCAACCTTTTCTCTTCACTCAAGCTTCAGAGAAAGCTGAAAAAGCATCCTGTCCAAAAGCAGCTGCTGGCCACTCTGCCACTCTGCTCTATGACGTAATTTAGTGCATTACGTCATACTCAACTGACAGCCAGAAGGGCTGCTCCTGCCAGGTCGGGCATCCTCGTCCTTTCTCCCTCCTTGCCCCACCCCAGTTCTTCCCCTGCTTCCCGCTACTAATCAAGGGAGAGACAGAAAGGGGTCAATAAAAAAGCAACTTAAGATTTTGACATGTTGTAGCTATTTGATACAAGTTTCATAACATACTAAAATAATTGATGCACAGTCCCCAGATGGGTGAGTGAATTCTCAGAACTTGCTGCCCTCCCTTGCATTTCAAGTTTTTGTTAGTCTTTGGTTTTGAGTCACACCTGATCAGGGATTACTCCCAGATCATGCTCAGGAATGTTTCCCGGCAATGCTCAGGGGACCATATGGGATGCCGGGGATCAAACTTGGGTCAGCCATGTATAATACAAGTTCCCTGCCCACTGTAATATCACTCCAGCCCCACATTTCAACTTTCTATATTATAATTTTATGATATAAGCAAAAATATTGAAAGGTTTTTTGCCTCCTCATTATAAGAATTTTGAAAAAAATTCTCATGCATATTTTCAAACATTACATTTTATGCTACTTTTTGTTAAGAAATAATACTTAATAAGTATTATATCAGATTAAGATGGATTAATAATTAGGTTATTTTTCACAACTTGTTAAAATGTTTTAATTTTATCATGAACATTTAATTAAATCATGGATACCTAATTTGTAAGCAACCACACAAAACTCTACTTGTTTTTATCCAACGTGAAAGGATTGGATAAAAAGAAAATTTCAGTGGCATTTAGAAATATAAGTACCCTATATATGCTGGTTGTTCCAAATTTAGAAGATTTATCATGAGTTCAGCTTTCTAAGAATATATGAGGAGAGAGAGAGGATGGAAGTCCTACAGGACTAAGACTTTCCCTGAGCCAACACTTAGAATGTTCTAGTTGTTCTGGACCTTGTAACCTGAAGAAGTATGCTCTCATAGATTTGTGTCTTGAGGATACTGTTTTCTGGGGAAATAGTAAGGAGACCAGGAGCATCCGTGCCTTTTCAGGCTGCTTAAGCAGGGGTGGGGCTAGACCCCTATGAGACCATTATCCCTTGAGTCCATTATCCCTCTGGCTAAGGCCAGCTAACTGCAGACTCAGAAATTGCCTAACCCTCAAACCCCCCACGTTAATGGATGGACTCTACGAGTCAGGGTTTAGTGGCATCCCAAGAACCCAGCCTCCCTTCATGAGAGGCCTGTTTGTTCCCAAGCTCAGTGCTCTGCATAACCTCGAGACAGAGAGAGTTGGCGAGTGCACTCCTGGCAGGAGAGAGGGGCATTTTCCCCGGGGGTCTGTCCCTGCTGCCCATCTGCGGGAGACTGCTGGCTGTGCAAGCAGCTTCCTGGGGGAGAAATTTCGAACCTTCTCAGAATGCCAAGGCAGCTGCACAGTTTTACTGCAGTCCTTACTTCTTTGGGTTTGCCCTCAACATTACAGCAGGGAAATGGCACCCCTCCCCTTCATCTCGTGAAGCCAATGGGCGGTCCACGGTGCAACCAACTCTTCGAGCATATCTGGAGAGTTTTCCCCAGTGTCTTATGAGACATAGAATCCCGAATCCCTGGTATGTGCACCTCTACACAGTTGAGGTGCAAATACACGTATAGTCCATCCCTGTTGCATGTGTATTAGTCTCTGCTGATAAGGGTCTACCACCTTTTGCAATGTTTCTTGGCTTATAGGTTGGTGCTCATTTCATTTGGTTTAGCTTGGACTTAACCAACCGCAAGTGTGGAGGTCCTAAGGAATAGAGCCACTCTGGAATAGCTCCCCCACCCCCAGCCCCTTCCAAGTCAGTCTCTTTCTGGCATCTTCTCCTCCAGACTCTCTGCATAGCTGCCCTCCTCAGACAGGGAGAGCCTGGCTGGGATAGAGAAGGGACAACTGAGTCAACGATGGTTGGAGGGATCGTTCTGGATGGGAGATGTGTGCTGAAAGTAGATAAAGGACCAAACGTGATGTTCTCTCAGTATCTGTATTGCAAACCATAATGCCCCAAAGTAGAGAGAGTGTGGGGGAAATTGTCTGCCATAGAGGTGGGGAAGAGGGGGAGGGGGAGAAAGGGTACTGGGGACATTGATGGCGTAAATGTGCTCTGGTGGAGGGATGGGTGTTTGATCATTGTTTGACTGAAACTCAAAAACTCAAACATGAAAGCTTTGTAACTGTATCTCATGGTGATTCAATTATTTTAAAAAATAAAAAAAAGAAAGGGAGAATCTTATGTCTATCAAGGGTTGAAATTGCAGAATTCCATTTTTTCTCTAATATTTTAATGTAGTAATTAATAAATATGCTCTTCTCTTCAGGCCATGTCTCCCTGACTTAGCAGAGACAGAGAAGTTTTAAAAATGCACCAAATCTGGGCTCTTACTAGCTTCCCCTAGGGTTACCAGATACCTTCTCACAGTGCTCCTGAGGGCACCAAGCTCCCTGGCAATGCGCCCTTTGTTGTTTGTTTTCCCAGTTGCTTTCATCTTGTTCTGGCAGATTGAAGGCTTCAATGGGTGATAAACAGTGCATTTTACTAGAAATAAGACATGAGCTTTAATTTTCAAGATTTCTAATTTTCTCTGGAGTCTTTACAAAGGTTGTTTTTCTCACCTGGTCATTTTTCCTGTAGACGATCTCATATTTCCCCATTCTTTGGTGAGAAGAAAAGTCAGTGTCTCTCTTATTTCTGAAAATTAGAAAAAGTAAGATTATGTCTCTAGGCTCAGTTTCCTCCTTGTACACAAATGAAATGGATGGAGAGCGGCCTTGGAAAACTATTCTACTAGCAAGGTTATTCTGCATAACCCACGGTTTTCCTTGATACCACTATTCATCATCATCATCATCATCATCATCATCATCATCATCATCATCATCATCATCCCATTGATCGTCGAATTTCTAGAGCAGTCTCAGTAACGTCTCCATTTGTCCCAGCCCTGCCTGAGATTTTAGCAGCCTCTCTTTACTCGCCCTTCCCAACGATGCCACATTGGAGGCTCTTTCAGGTCAGGGGAATGAGACCCAGCATTGTTACTGATTTTGGCATATAAATACACCATGGGGAGTTTGCAAGACTCTCCCATGTGGGCAGGAAACATTCCATAGCTAGCCAGTTTCTCCCAGAGGGAGAACTAGGCTTTAAGATATCAGGAGCTTCCAGGAGCTTGGTTTTAAGTCTCTGGATGTTGGCTGTTGGTGGAATTACACAATGCCAGGGGCAGTCCCTGGGTGTGACCGCCTAGCTACTGGAAAATGGGAAATCTGGGCAGAAGAGGCCCAGTTCCTATCCAAGCAGGCTCAGCCAGCCCTGGGTCCCACACACCTGGGTTCCTCTGCCGGTACCTTCATGCATGAGGCTCGTCTGAACATGTGGAGAGGGGCCTTGAACACGGCTGGGCTAGGCTCCGGAGGTCTTCAGCCAAGGGAGCTCTGCTCGGGGCTGGAAAGGAAGCTGGAGCCCACCCCTTCCGAGGGGCCCTGGGAAAAATAGCCGTGCGGGCAAGAGATACTATGCCATGATTATTTAGATTAATGAAGGAAATGTACAATATCCACATGATTTTATCCTATAAGTCATACTTTTGGCCAAAATGTATAACAAAGATTCTACCTTAAATATTTTAAAGTAATTTAAAAATAGATGCATATACTTAATTAGAATTTTAAAAAAATTGTACGTATGCAAAAGTTAGATGTAAGGTGAAGAACAGACTTGCTGTATTTAAGTATTATTGCAATATTCTCTTAAATTATAAAAGCATAATTTTCAAGATCTCATGATATAAGATATATGATATTTCTGCCCACACTTGCATAATCGAGTCTCAGTGAAGTCATCAAACACCCTACATAAATACAGCTTCTGTAGAAGTAAGAGTATGTTGCAAATAAATAGCCAAACAAAACCTTCCCAGTAGTTAATTGTTCACCATCTCCTGATATACCTTTTTTTATCTCTCAAAATATCTTAGAACGTATGGTTTAAATGAGCTTGGAATTTTAAATTTTTTCCCACACATTTTATGAGTTTAATTAGTATTCTGCAAAGTCCTTAAATATTTAAGAGGGGTTTGGTTATGGGAAATCTGTTATCTCCTTCAAAATCCAGGGACATAAAACCGTCTTTAAACACATTTAAATGAAATTTAAATGCTTTAAAAATTGCAACCCAAAGTGTATGTTTTTAAGAGCTGTGAGTAATTTAAGAGGCTCGGTGGCTTTGTCGTGAACAGATGCAGGAGAACAAACTGAAAGGGAGCACATCTAACAGTGAAACAGCAGATGATGAAATTATGTATGTATTTATAGGACTTACATTGTTCACTCGCTCTTTATATAACTACCTTTTCACTTTGAGGTTTTCTTCATGGTGTATGTTGTGATCTTATCTGTTTGCTTTTCTTTTCTTTGGGGACAATGGGTTATTTAGTATCTCTTTTTAAAAATGTGTTTAGGGTTGTGCATCTTAACTGCCTTTTCTAGTCGCATTATTTGCTTGGTTTCCTCCCTGTAACATCTCTCCCTTATAAAGCAAACAAAGAAAATAATTGGGGGTTTGGGTATAAGATAGGAATCATGTGATGTGAATGGGTAGGGGAGATGTATCTTAAATAGATCTTGCCAGAATTTCTAGCTCCTTGTTTTTTCCCTTTTTGCATTTATCATAAATGTAATACTACTAAGTGTGACTTCTAGAAACTGTTATTTATGGGAGGCCTTTAGCGTGAAGATACTCTCTGTGGTACTTTATGTATTTTTTCTGTATGATGTACTCCGGGTCCACAGCAACTCAGAAGACAGATACGAGACTTTCATTTTGCACAGATGAAGAAACTGAGCTACAGAGACCAGAACTTTTTTCCCCATGATCCTTTGGACCCTGCATGTCAGAACTGAGAAGGTGGTTGGGGCGAAAGAAGCTCTGTGCAGCAGATGCAGCTGCTGGCCAGGAGCACGTGGGCAGCACCCGGAAGAAGAGTCCATGCTTTCCAAGGGGTAGAGGTGGTGAAGGAAATGGGATCCGAATAGTGACATGGTTCTCCAGACAGACCCAGGACAAGCCAGGCATCAATCCCTGGACTTGACATGCAGTAGAGGTATCTTCCCCACAGCCCTGGGGGATGCTGCTGTTAACCCCATTCCAGGGTCACAAAACAATGCCTGAGTGATAGGACCACAGGAAGATGCTGGCCTTACGCGCTTCTCCTCTGGGTGGTCCCTGGCACCGCATACCATCCCCCGAATGCAGGAGTGATCCCTGAATGCAGAGCTAGAAGTCCCGAACACAGCCAGGTGTGACCCTCCCCGCCCCCCCACCAAACCTCAAACAAAACAAAAGCCAAGATCACAACACTAGAGTCAGGAAAATGAGGTATCTCGCTCAAAGTCACATCGTGACCTCATAGATGCAGGAGTATACAATTAAATCTGGGATTCCACGTTCTTTGCTCAATCTTCTGTTCAGTATCTATGGTTCTTCCTTTTGAACTTCTGATCTTGTCTCTGAAAATCCTCCTGCTTGATTAGTGATTAAAAAAATAATTCCTAGTGTAACGTGACATTTCCACAGCACAATAATTTAAGATATCATGTTTACAGACATATTCATTCCAACTGTTTCAGTGTTTGTTTGCTTCAAGCTTTCCATAAATAGTAGAAAGGGACTGGATGCAGGTGTAAATATCTTCTGTATAAATCAAAGCTCTCACAGCAAGTTTTCCCATTGGACAAGAATAAAAAGTATGAAATTGGGACACCAAAATTTTTCACTCTTTGTAGTGCTAAAAGAAAATAGAGCAAAGAAAATATAAAGTTACATACAACCGAGAGCCCCGTCAGAAGGTCAGATTGACTAATACAGGTAGTAGCATGCAGGCCAAATTATTTCATGGTGAGCCAGAAATACCAGTGCTAAAGGGAAAAGTCTGAGTGAGAAGATCTTGACCATTTTTGAAAGTTTTGTTAGACATCTGAAGGAGAGGACCCAAGAGTTGCAGAACTAAACATGTGGGTGGAAAATCACTTGTTTCTATTTCCGGTCAAAGTTAAAACGGGCTCATTTGATTGTGTGTGACTGGACTGCAAGAACAAAATGTGATGGCCTTAAGCCAGAGAAATGCCGTTTCTTATTTGGCAATATGGAAGCTCAAGTCCCAGTGCCAGGCAAGGCAGTTCATTTGGAGTCTCTTGGCCATCTATCTACCTGTGTCACACGTGCTATCTCCCTGTGTCACACGTGGCCTCTCTGCAGGGGGACAGAAGACAGTCTTTGCTGTTTCCTAATCACTCTCACGCCATCATGTTCTTCTCCCACCCCGTTTACCTCCCCCAGACGTCATCTCCCAATACCATTCTATTGGCGTTTAGTTCTCTCATATCTGCATTCAGAGTGATACTGACATTCAATCCAGATCATTCTGTCCCCAATCCCGCCACCTAAAATGTATGTCTTTCTCACACACTGAGATACATCAATTTCATCTCAACATCCCCAGTATCTTCTCTGCCATCTAAACTCTAAAAGCTCACCGAAATCTCATTTAGAATAGATGAGACTCCAAGTGTGATTCTTTCCGAGGCAAATTTCTCTGAGGCTGTGAACCTGGGGGAGCAGACGAGGCTGTGCTCCTAGGGAAGAGATGGCAGGCACAGGAGGAAGGGTGAGGAGAGGGCATAGTTCCCCCGCACGTGCCATGCTTGGCGGGCAAACGCCATTAGGTCCTAAGGCTGGGAAACAATCCTCATTGGTTCTTTCCCTTCATTGCCCTCTGGGGTGGCACCAACTTCCACAGGGTTCAGCCCAGTGGCTCCCAGAGATCTCTGTGCCATGGGCCTGGGGGTGAGGTGGTGGCACATGTGAAGTGCGGTGCATGCTGCAGGTGACCCTGACGGCTTCTGAATCCCTTCTGGAGGAGACCTCCTGTCCCCCGCATGTCACTTCACATTCTCGCTGGCTGAATATGAGGGCCCGGGCAGCGCCCGCCTTCTCTGTCCCCTGCGGTGCCAACCAGCTGCCTCTCGTATAATCCCATCTCAGCTCCTGACTCTGCTCGGATGCCTGATCAGACTCACGGTCACAGCCAGAGTCTCCATACCCAACTCACGTTCAAGCACACCCTAGTATCCTCTTTGAGCAAGCTTTCTTACTCCTCTTTGAACAAGCTTTGTTATTTTTATACAACATAGATAGACTGAAAAAATTTCAAACCTGCAAGTCTGGTTTATTTCTTTCTCAACCTTGCCTTCCTCGGTTCATCTCTATCCTCTCACATTTCACTTTGAAATGAACAGGAAGAACCTGAGATTTTCTTTTTAAAAAAATTTTTTTTATTTATCGACTGGATCGATAACACAGCAGGGTAGGGCATTTGCCTTGCACACGGCCAACCTGGGTTCGATTCCTTTGTCCCTTTCAGACAGCCCAGCAAGCTACCGAGAGTATCCTGCCTGCACAGCAGAGCCTGGCAAGCTACCCGGAGCATATTAAATATGCCAAAAACAGTAACAGGAAGTCTCACAATGGAGATGTTACTGGTGCCCACTCAAGAAAATCAATGAACAATGGGACAACAGTGCTACAGTGCCTTATTTATATTTTGCTTTTTGGATCATACTTGGCGATGCACAGGAGTTACTTTTGACTCTTCACTCAGGAATTACTCCTGGCGGGGACCATATGGGATGCTGGGAATCTAACCCGGGTTGGCCACGTGCAGGGCAAATCCCCTACTTGCTGTGCTATTGCTCCAGCCCTGAACCTGAGATTTTCAGTACTTAGAAATCAGAAATCCTGTTATCATTAAATACCAGGAGCCAGGCAGCCAGGTTCTTTAACACTCTATACCAAGGATTATCCATCCCCCAGTGTCCAGAGACCCAAGGGTCACTCATCCGCTAGTGTTCAGGGACCTGAAGGTCACCCGTGCCCCTTTGTCCAGAAGCCCGAGGGTCACCTGTCCCCATGTCTAGGAGCCCGAGGGTCACCTGTCCCCCTTTGTCCAGAAGCCTGAGGGTGTCCTGCCCCCCTGTGTCCAGGAGCCTGTCCCGCATTTGCATCTGAGACCCCACCAGAAACGCCTCCCCCTCGGGCTCTCCGTGCTGACCTCACGGTTCTTTCCCTCTCTTCCCGTTACTGAATCCCATTGCTGCTCCCACACGCGGAGTCTCCAGCCCGCAGCACTCAGACCCACCTGTGGGCCGCCAGCTACGCTCCCAGGGACGGGGGGACAGGATGCACAGTGCTCGCTTCTCTCGCCCTGGAGCTGGGTGCTGGCCTTTGGAGTGTGACTTGAGCGGGCTGCCTGGCCTGGCTGTCAGGGGACGCCTCTCAGTGTCCTCAGGCAGAAGGAAAAGCACGACCCTGTCATGGCACCAGACTCCTTGACCTCCTGGGAACTAACCATGATCCAAAGGTGCCCCCCACGGAGCCCCACGCTGCACGAGAACTGCGCCGAGGCTTCAGCATGAACTTCTCGGGAGCATTACACATGCCATTGCGTGTACATGTAAACACGCACATACATTTACATGAATGCGTATGTGTGGATAGGTTTATATGTATTTATATATATAATATATTGTAATGTACACATGATAGACACATAGATTCATGTATATTTTTATAGAATAACTACATCTAGTCTAACTACAGATGCAAAAATGACTCTGGTGGATCACGTATAAAAATAGAAGTGATGACATCTCCTTCACTCCTTCCTTAAATATAGCACATGAACTGCTTTGGAAACAGCTGGCAGAAGTGTGACTTTTTCTTCGGAGAAACAGAGACTGAGCACAGTGAAACCAGCCGTTTGGGCCTAATCAGTACCCTGGAGAGGCTGGCACAGGCGCTCTGACCTATTACACCCCCGTCTCCTTTGAGGAGGAAGAACCGAGTTCCAGAGGGCTCTCTTAAGTCTGAAATTCAGCATCCTCTGGCCACATCAAAATGGCGCTGTGCGTTTTCCCAGGAGTATTATGGGTGGTTTCTCTCCCAGCATGCGTGAGTGCAAGTCATCACGGGTCTCTACAAATATCCACCTCCCAAAGTGGGTCTATTCGCCTGTCATTGACCTTAGCAGTACAGCCCACGTATCAGACGGCAGAGGACGTTTGAGTGTAGCACTGTAGAAACTTCTGTGTCATTTAAACGATAGCCTTGTTTAAACAGATGATAGAGCAGAAAGAAAATAGAGTCCAAGTGGGTTTGGAAAGAGCAAAGGGAACAGAAGCACTGGCGTTTTCCCTCTTTACCCAAATCTTGTGAAAGTTCAGGTATTAATTTTTGTCATTGTCATTTAAGGAAGTTGTCATGGCCAGATATATGTAGCTAGGTGAGAGAAGTTCATGTATGAAACCCTAAGTCCATGGAAAGAAAGGAGGAAGGAAGGCCAGGAGGGAAGAGGGAAGAAAGGAGGGAGGAAGGCCAGGAGGGAAGAGGGAAGAAAGGAGGGAGGGAGGGAGGGAGGGAGGGAGGGAGGGAGGGAGAAAGGAAAGGAGGGTGGGGGAAGAAAGGGAGGGAGGAAGGGAGACTTTTCTGAAGAGCATCATTAAAGACTGGCACCAAGGAAAGCATGCTGTTAACTGGGAACTGAAACTCTCAGTGCTTAACTAATACCCTACTGAGATTTGTGTGCAGTGTTTAAATTTAGATATGTTTTTACAATTAAAAAAATCTTAGTAGAACTGAATTTCTATAAGGAAACAATAGTGAAACCAATATCAAATAAGCTAGAATACCAAAAATTATCTTCCCAGAATATAGCCATCATATTTCTTGGGAAGTAAACAGAAAATATATAGTATTAGTTATACATAGCATCTGTGCAGAAATTTTAACATCCAATCAGCTATACACTATTTTGAACAACTATATGTACAGCACACACATATATTTAAGTTACAATAAGTTTTAAATATGAATGAAAGAATATGATCAATAAATGATTATGAGGCTTTTAAAATCATCAAACTAAGTTCTTTTGACTTATTTTATTTTTCGTGTTGGTTTTGGGCCACATCACTCAGTGTTCATACTTACTGCTGGCTCTGGCCTCACCCCTGTCAAATGCCTTTAACTCCTATACTACATCTCTGACACCAAATGAAGCTTTGAAGAATTGAGAGATGCAAAACATATTAATAAACTACTAAACAAAATTTAAGGATGGGAAAGCTTGTAAAATGTGTTAAAAGACAGAAAGTCATATTAAAATTAATTATTTAATAGTCATTGGAGAAATTTTAAAAACTCGCACTGGTGAGAAGTGGAGTTAAAAGAAATACCTAAGACATAGTAGCACAGACCATGGTTGGAATCGCTGCAATTCACCAGTGTTCACATCTTGGAATTCCAACAAAATCAAAAAAGAGTGCAGGAGAGGGAGAGAAGGAAGAGGAAGCAAGAGGAAGGAAGACAAAGCTCTGTGTCCTTGAGTAAACGCTTGCCAGCAATGGGACAGCAGGATGGGACTGGACAGTCACACACCCTTGAGTGGAGACCACATGTGACATGAGTGCCAGTACCACAAATGACTGCTGGCACCCACGAGGAAACTTGGCGAGCAAGCGTTCAACTGTTTCTGTCATCTTCACCAGAGACAGAATGGATGCAGATAACTGCTTGCTTTGATTTCTACACTCACCCAAAGTACCGTTTCATTCTGAGCTTGCAAAGCAGGTGACTTCAAGGAAAATCTGAGAACCACGTATCTTTAGGTTTGGGAAAGTAAAGTCATGCAGGAATCTGGCCCAAAGAAAATTATTTGAGAAGAGAAGAAGTCTAACATGCAAAAAGCCTGTTGAAACATTTGTAAGGGAATTGAAATTAAGCCCCTAATCAAAGAATACCACATTAGAAGAATGGATAACAACAGAAGGAGACATTAAAGAAGAGTATATAGATTGGGAAGGGGTCAATCAGAACCTACAACTCTGACAGGTAACTAAACTAAAGTGAGAGTAGACATATCTAAAAAGTATAGACTTTGTTAAATTATGAAGAAATTCATAGTCCTCAAATACCAATAAATACTGCAAAAGCAAGTAAATAAAGCTAGAAGAAATTGCACCATCAATATGAAGAGACTAGGAAAGAAAAGTGGAAGAACACAAACAGGAAAATAAGTGCAAGTAAGTGGAAAATAATAAGGAAGAACTATCTGTTCAAGCAGAACACAAAGAACAAAAAAGAGAGAAAATTAAGACATTTAGAGACTTTTAGAATGATAGAAATAAAACAAATCAGCACAAATGTGTTAAATAATCTAGACATAAAACAAAGATTTTCTGAAAGGCTTAAAAATAGAGCTAATTGCTATCACCACATACCCATTGGTTTGCTAATAATTATTTGGGTTCTATTCTAAAAGTAGTAGTGGAATGTAGATTTATTTCTTTATAATCTATTTTGTTAACAAGATAACGCTAGTTTCATGAGATGGGATCAATATGTAGTTATACCGTTATTTGCTTTTCCCTGCTCTGGCAAGTCTGTGCCATGTTGGGATTTTCAGGGCCAAGAGACAGTGCTGCTGAAGCACTTCCCTGCACACTGCTTACCGGCTTTGATCCCCGGCATCCCAGGTGGGCCCCTGAGCCCACCAGAGGGATTCCTGAGCATAGGGCCAGGAGTAAGCCCTAAATGCAGCCAAGTGTAACACCAAAATGAAACCAACCACACTAAATTGTGTCTGTGTGTATTCTCTCACTAGAAAATTCCAGAAAAGGCAAATGAACGTGATTATTTTAATTGATTTTTTTAAATCTCATTTTTTTTATTTTGCTTTTTGGGTCACACCCGGCGATGCACAGGGGTTACTCCTGGCTCTGCACTCAGGAATCACTCCTGGCAGTGCTGGGGGACCATATGGGATGCTGGGATTTGAACCTGGGTCGGCCGCGTGCAAGGCAAATGCCCTACCCGCTGTGCTATCGCTCCAGCCCCAATCTCATTTTTTTGAAAGATAGATTTTTCTCTATGGATTAAACATTTTTAATCGTGTACTTATAATCCAAATATAACACTGTAGAACTGTTGTCCTGATGTTCATCGATTTGCTTGAGCGGGCACCAGTAACGTCTCCATTGTGAGAATTGCTACTGTTTTTGGCATATTGAATATGCCACGGGGAGCTTGCCAGGCTCTGCCGTGCAGGTGGGATACTCTCGGTAGCTTGCCCGGCTCTCCAAAAGGGGCAAATGAATCAAACCTGGGTCGGCTGCTTGCAAAGCAAATGCCCTACCCGCTGTGTCATCGTTTATTTTTTCTTGGGAGGGGATGATTTGGGCCATACCTAGGGTGCCCAAGGATTAGTCCTAGAATCTGTGCTCAGGGATCATTCCTGGTGGTATTTGGAAGACCATATGCGATTGAATGAGGGTAAGCCATGTGCAAGGCAAATGACTTAACCCCTGTACTATCTCCAGCCTCAAGATTTACTATTTTAGAATGATTTGGGGCATTATATTTTCTAAGAAATAAAAATTTCTATTTTCAAATTTGACATGTGTGTGTGTATTTTCTCTTACAAGTATCCCATCTTACATTTCAAATGTGCTGGTTCTATGTGGTCCTTGGTCAAAATTTGCTTATTTCTTGTTGATCTATTCTAGCATATCTTAATTTTAATTGTATTTTTTTTCCTGCACATATCTTTAAAATGTTCTCTCAAGTTTTATTGGTTTTATTCTCTTACTGCAAGAACAATTTCAGTTAGGATAGAGAAATATAATCTAGTTATTATATTTCTAGCTTAGCTATTCTGCCGCTCATTAGTTTTGGGGAAAGTTCTGTCAATCTTTTGAATAGTGGTTTTCTCATTGTATTATAAAGATCGACATCATTCTTCTTATGTCATCAAGTTTAGACAAGAAAGGCCAACTCTTATTATTCAGTTGGGATTAATAGTTGCCAGTTTAAAACATGAATTTTGGAAAACCATGTAGAAGTTTATAAATTAAAATCAGCATAAGCTCACTTACAGAAATCACCTCAAAGTACTTGATTAAATTTTAATTACTCTAAACACCCCTCAAAGTTTTTTAGTACCAATTAAAAATTATTTTGTGAAGTTTATATTCAGAGTATCTTTATTACTTGTCTTACATGGGGATACTATAGAAATAGGTTAATTCCATAAAGGAGTTATATAAAGTTACTTAACTATAAAGGGAATAGTTAATTTTCATTTTATAAAAGAAAATTAAATGTTTAGTCGATAAGCAAAGATGCTGGCATGATGTTTTTGCAGATTCCTTGAAAGACATTTTATTAAAATACCATACAAATTAAATTCTTAAATTAACATTGATACCCCTTCCTTAAGGGAAGCATATTTAAAATTAAATTTGTGTGTGATTACCTCAAACATAGCCTTATTAACAGCCACCTAGATGTTTGTGGGTTTTCATGCATTAAATTTTTGTTCAGATTATTCACGGTTTGTTAATTGGTGTGATACTTGATGAATATTGATGGTGCATATTGTGGAAATAATTTCCATATGAAAGGGGGAAAAGCATTTCCTGCCCAGGCAAAACTCTGGAAATTAAAATAAAAGAATTTGGAAAGCCTGAATTTTGAATATGAGCTGACCCTTTTCATTTATTTAACAATTAAGAATTCTCTGTAACCAAGGTCCAATGTATGTATGCCATATTATCACTGAACTCTTTAATGTGTCCAAGGTAAATTAGGAATTTAATTGATTCTTTAGGGACCTGTTTAAATGTCTAATGTTGAGGTTAAATGTGTGCTTTGTTTAAATGAGATATTCAGGTTTTATAAATGTCTACTGGACTTAACTTCCATTTCTAAAATGACGCATTGGAAGGGTATTTACAGTGCTCATCTTACATGTTTTATGACAGATACATAGATTTAGCCCTTATGCTTATATAAGGAAAATCAATTCACAAAATCTTTAGCTGGCTCATGATTATCACATATCAAGCTGAGAAATCCACAGATCACTATATTTATAATTTTTATTACAATTAATATACATTCAAAGAGATTAAGAGTCTTTTCAATGTTCGTTTTATAGAATAACACATTAAGTGTTCAATAAACATTTAAAAATTACTTTTTTAATATTTAAGGGAAAAAGACTGAGATTGTGAACTCTGGGTCATTTAATCTTGATCTTCCTACTATACAAGCTGGAGGACCCTAAAGTGGGTAAGAACTGAGATTGAGCTGCTTGCTCTTTTGAAAATTCCAATGTCTTATAATCATTTTATCTGTCACACTTGCAAGAACAAAGAAGAGATGATATGACCCAAGTCCAACAACCCTTTTCTTTGCTTGGTATTTTCTGAGATACCTTCTTTATAAGTGCTCTACTTGGAATCTCACGCTCGCCCTGTACTCTCTCTAACTAAATAATTCTTGTGGAAGAGAGAGTGGATAACACTGAAATAAAAGGATTCATGGGGAAATGAATGAATGTTAAGTACATTCCCTTATTCCTTTTTTGGTCTATTTTCATTGCTTGCCCTTGTTTTCCCTGCAATGCAGCTTTCATTGGTTCTGCTACCTTCTTTGTGAATCGTAGATCAGTGCTTCACCATTTGGTTCACTTTCCCTTCAACCAATAAAAATTAAGTAATCCTAGGATATACCCAATGCGGCCACTACAGTTAGAATCAATGGCAAAGTAAATTCTCTTCTCGAAAATGAAGTCTTTAGAAGTATTGGGCCTTTAGATTTTAACCGTATATGATATTCTGGTGAAAACACAACCGTGTTTTAAAAATAGACTACTAACACAGCCAAAAAGACAAATGCGTTCCACATATCCTAAAATGATGTTGGTTAGAAATAATTTTGGCACTCAGATACCTTTTGAATTTCAATGTCCTTCCCTGCTCCCATTTATTTACATGGTATCAGGCCAATTATTCTTTGGAAGCCAACTTTTCCCAATTCCCTCGTCCCTTCCCAGTAAGCTCATGAAAATGTAGTCACGGGGATCGGCAGCCCCCAAACATGGCCTTACACCTTCTAAAATGGACCTGCACAGAACTGCTGGCGACTACCTCGCCTGCCAATAGCAGAAACCAAGCAGGCACGTGGTTCCAAGTGCAATCATCTTGAAAGGGAAACGCCTTTATTTTCACTGTAGAGTAGACACTTACTCTAGATGTGGATTTGCCTTATCTGCTGGAAACTCTCACAAAAGTTGCCTTTTCTGCAAACACAGAGTGGTTAGTCTCTGCCATCGTGTTTGGTTCTGACATGGTGACTCTATTGGTGCCTAAACCCCCCTGCGATGCATAATGTCGGCTTACTAAAATGACAACTTTCTTATCTCTTATGATTGTGTGATTCCCTTAAATAATTCTTCTGGTTCTGGTGGTGTCATTTGATACTGTCATTGGGCTTCTTAATGGTGCCTGGAGATCTCAGGCATCTGACGCGAGGCAGTGGTCATTGTGACGGGACTACTCTCTCCCCATACTGTCTCACAGTTTTTCCTCTTCATGTGTCTTCCCTACATATCAATTCTTATAGATCATATATATTTTAGATGATAGCTCAAGTCTTGAAAAGAACACACCAAAAAAGGGAAAAAGTTATTACATTATTTTAAGGTTTAGACCCAGAATGACCTCAGCTTATTTATAGCAATTATATTCCAGAAAAATTTAAGGGAAGGAAAAGTAAATTCAGCCTCCGGAAGGGAATAAACAATGCTGGTTATTGAACTGAGGTGGGCCACATGCAAGGCAAATGCCTAGGCCCATGCTGTATCTCTGGCCCCCGTAGCGCTTCTGTTTGAAAGCATCGTGTTAGCCAGAGAGATAGCAGGATGGGTAGGGCACTTACCTTGCATGTTGTCAACACCCACTTTGATTCCTGGCACCATATGTGGTCCCCCAAGCCTTCCACGAGTGATCCTGGAGTGCAAACAGGTGTGGCCCAAACCCCAAAATCAGGTGGAATAAAAATAAATTATGAAAAGCACCATGTTGACAGAAGAATAAGAAAAATACAAATGAGCTACAGAGTATTATACAACTTATATAAGTTAAAAGAGCATGCACATATCATAACAATACCACAGATATTTTGTGAATGACATATAGATATACATATGTATATATGTATATGTAAATGAATGTTTATAAGTTCTGTGTCAGTGTGCATGTATTTATGTAAGTATGATTTATATCGCTCCACCAACTAAGCGATATAAATCGAGAGAGTCTCTTGCCCGTGCACCTGGCTGTCTTCCCTGGGGCCCCTTGGAGGGGGTGGGCTCCAGCTTCTCTCCCCTCCAGGAGCAGTGCTCCCAAGGCCGAAGACCTCCAGAGCCTCGCCACAGCTCAAGGCCCCTCTCCGCATGTTCAGACGAGCCTCATGCATGAAGGTGCCAGCAGAGGAACCCAGGTGTGTGGGACCCAGGGCTGAGACCTCCAAGCCTGCTCGGATAGGGACTGGGCCTCTCCCACCCAGATTTCCCATTTTCCAGTAGCTAGGCGCTCACACCCAGGGACTGCCCCCTGCGCCGTGTAATCCCACCAATGACCTACATCCAGAGACTTAAAACCAAGCTCAGAATTGCAGTACAGAACTGCAACTACAAACCAAACTGCAGCACAGACGAGCTGGGACTGATGAACTCCCCTCCGAAGTAGGTACAATCGTGCTACCCTCTGAAGTCCAAACCATCCGCCTTGTTGCATCCCATTGACTTTCTTGACTTGTGTTTTGCTTGTCTCCGACTTGCTTGCTGGAAACAAAGCTTCAGGTAGGTCCAGGGCTGGGGCAGGGAAACTTTGTATCCTAAGATAAGCATCTTGCTTCTTCATCTCTAAGAGTTTTGAACGATCCCCCCAGCTTTCCTGGGTAGTGCCGAAACTTCTGCAATTATTTTGCTAGTACTTTTCCACATTTGCATTTGTTCTGCTTTTTATTCCTCTTAACAAGTGAAATATTATCAGGAAAAAGAACAGTCCTCTTAAGAGAAATGTGGGCTGTAGTTCCAACCCACTGAGAGAAGCTGCCTTATGCCTTTGCCTTAAACCTCCTCATCGGGAAGGTCATGCCTGGTGATTGCTTGGGACAAACTTTACTTCTTAGAAAATTGAGACTTTTGTCATCAAGAGAGAGAACGGTTGCAGTGGAGGGAGAGTGACGCTGGAGGGGATATATGTCACTCACAACAGTTGGGTGACTCTCTGGCAGTTTATCCTCAACAATTTAAAGCTTATTTTCCCCAATCATCTGAATACCTGTAGAGGGTTTGCCCACGTATGACATGGTGAGTTGAGAGTGAGAAAAGCCTAAATCTCAGTAAGACAGTCCCTGAGAGAGTGTGCCCCCGGCCTGGGGCTGCACCAGCCTAGGTGGGTTTTACAAAATAATCCCGAGTTCCAATTAGTTTTTATACACCCTATTTTTTGTCTTATGGCTCACTTTATTTTTTGAAACATCCCTCCAGCCCATTTAAAATGAGAGTTTTCATGCTAAAAGGCAGGTAACAAAATTTCAGCAAGCCCAAGAGAAGTACCAGAGATTTGCTCCTGATTCCATCCTCGCCCTCCCTCCCCGCCCCGGCAGCACTCGGTGTGTCTGAGACACAGCTCGGAACGGCAGAAGAACACAAGTCTGCAGAACAGGCCTGTCAGGAACCTCAAACTGGCTGCTCAGGAGCTCCGTGAACCTGGACACACGCAAAGAAAAGCCTTGGAGACTCTCCGTGTTTGCCACAGGGAAATCGGGAAACCGTGTCCCTCCACCAGGGCAGAGGCCAGGCACGGCGGGGACTGGATGGCGAGTCTTCGCCGCTTTCCTCCTCCGCTCCCCCCTAATATCTCCTGGCCCAGCCTTCATCACTGGCACCTGAAAGGAAGCTTATCGTGCCGCTCACCATTCACTGCCTTATCGCCCTCTCCCTCTCAATCTTTTGAAATAAAGCCTTTATCATTGCCCGGAAGGGGGTGGGGAGGGGCCCTGGATTTTTTAACACTAAGAGGAGTGAGCACTGACTGTTAGAGATTTTAGAAAAGGTGGAGCCTTTCCACACTACGCAGAAGTGCTGTATCGATGACACGAGGATTTCCAAGGGACATGTCAAAGAAAGGGGGTTTCCTCCCCGCAACCCCCACCAGGGCCTCCATCGTCTTCCTGGCTGAGAAAGAAGGCTTCAGCTCTGGGCCGTGGGGCGGGCCTGCATGGCGGCAGCCAGGACACCTGTCGTCCTTCCCTCACAGCCGCAGCTCTCAGCAAGCCCCATGGGTGCTCAGACCCTGGTCCTAAGGACCCCCGCTTCCAACACAGGGAAAGGCCTGTGGACTCTGGGGGCCACTCTCACTGTCACTGTCACCATCCCCGTATTCTCTGACAGTCTCCCTGTCACTTTCTATTCGCTGTCACTTTCCCACTATTCACTGACCACTACCACTGTCCACTGTTGGCCATCACTATTGCACTCTTTGCTGCCACTGTTCCACTCTCCATTGCCACTGCTCTACTCTGCCACTGTTTGTGGCTCCCGGGGCCACTACTCGCCCAGAGGGAGTGTTCTCCAAATACTCTCTACCCAGGAATTGGCCACCTCACTGGGTACCCATTAGACTTTACTCAAAACCAAAGCCTGTGCGGAGGTCACCTCTCAGGCCACTGCTGCTCTGACTCTGGCCAGTTAGCATGTTGTAATAACTCTGAAGACAAAGACTTCGGAATTCAGAAGCAATATACACACTTCCTGTATTTTGGAGATGAGCAAGGGAACTCCCTTCCTTTCCCATCCCTTACGTCTTCGCTAGCAAGGTGGTAATGCAAAAGTTAGCCCTTCAGCAATCTCATCAGCCCTTTGCTGAGCTCCCTTTCGGGGTGATACTTGACTCACCTCTAAGCAAGCCCTGATACATGAGTTCATTCTTTAATCCATCACCTTACCTAGGTAGTGCTGTCTTTCTAAACATATTTTCGGCCACACCCAGTGTGCTCAGGGCTTATTCCCGGCTCTGCACTCAGGGAATCAGCCCTGGTGGAGCTCAGGGACCATACCTAGTGCCAGGGATCAAACCCAGATCTGCCAAGTTGGCAGCATACAAGGCAAGTTACTGATTATCCAATGTACTGTCACCCCTGGCCCCTGCTTTTCTAAACCTTTTAAAGTTAAGAAAATTGAAATTCAGACACAGTGATTTACCACAGTATCCCTACTGGCTCAATAAATGACTCTCATTCAGCTGTATCATGCTACGCTTCAACGAGAGAATCGCATTCCCACTATCCTTGTAAATGTAACATTTGTACATTGGGATTGTATCATTGTAGCACTGTCATCCCATTGTTCATCGATTTATTCAAGCGGGCGTCAGTAACGTCTCCATTCGTCCCAGCCCTGAGATTTTTAGCAGCCTCTCCTTACTCATTTTTCTCAATGATTAGAGGCTCTTTCAGGGTCAGGGGAAGAAGAACTGTTATTGTTACTGTTTTTGGCATATTGAATATGCCACGGAGAGTTTGCCAGGCTCTGCCATGCAGGCAGGATACTCTCAGTAGCCTGCCGGGCTCTGCGAGATGTACGCACACACACACACACACACACACACACACACACACACACACACACACACACACACACACACACACATATCTCCCTCTATGACTTTATGGAAAATGGGTCGGGAGTGTCTTACGATGTGTTGTGTGCCTGCTTTGCAGCTGCGCAGTCCAGGAATATGTTCACTCATGCATGAGGCTTGGCCCGAGCGTGTGGAAAGCGGCCTGGAGCATGGTGGCGGTTGGGTAGTAGGGGTCAGCTGCTGGGCATCGGTCCCTTGGGTGGGGAGTGCTCTCACCTGCCCCCCTCTGCGGCACCCCAAGTGGAAACAACCTCTGGCATGGAGTCCGTGGCATGGTTATGGGAGCCTCGGTTTATGCTCCCTTCCGGGAGAAGCAACCGTGAGTTCTGGAGGGTGGTGGGTGAGGAGATTATCTGGCGCCAGCAGGGTGGCTTATAGGTGTGACCTCTGGGTGGCTGGAGACGGGGAGAAGAAGGCGGATCTCTGCTCCCGGGTCTCGGAGTGCCCAGAGTCCGAGATCGCAGAGTCCTGCATTAGCTCCACTACCCAGCCGCCGTCACACTCCAGGCCGCTTTCCACACTCTCGGGCGAGCCTCACGCATGAGCGAAGTCCCAGGAAACCCAGGTAATGCAGGTACATTGGGATTAGTGACAGAATGTCCAGGTTTCCATCAGAGTCTTTTGCGTGTCCCCTTACTGCAACTCCAGAATCTTGGAAGTGACTGTCACTTCTCTCAGCCGTCTGCACATGAAGGCCAGTGGCCGTGACCTCTCAGAGATGGAGCTGAAGCTTATTCCGAAATAGTTTGATAATATCTTCCCTGGTATGTTGACTGTATCATTATAGCTGAGAACCTACCCAGACCACACATGTTCCTTTGCCCATCTGGCCACTAAGGACATATTTGCAAATGGCTATTTTGCCATGGTCATTTACAACTTGACCTTGGCTTCTCCTACTATCTTGAGGGTATCACACAGTATCACAGTATCCTGTTAATCACCGATTTCTCGGGCGGGCTCAGTAACATCTCATTTCGTCCTTTCCCTGAGATCTTAGAAGTCTATCTCGACTTGGCCCTCCTAACGATGTTGCACTGGGGGCTCTTCAGGGTCAGGGGAATGAGATCCAGCTTGTTACTGGATTTTGCGTATGAATACACCATGGGGAGCTTGCAAGGCTGTCCCATGATCTTGAGGGTAGGTTGGTCTTAATGTTGGATCTGTGTAGACTCATAATCTGGGTAATTCATAGCAAATTTTGTGATGCTGGCGGGTAGAATTTAAGATTAATGCACTGGTCAGAAGTTCATATCCTAAAATTGAGGTAACTAGGTAGTCGAACTGGTTCTCCTGACAGGTAGCTTAACATTAGGCAAATTGCTCAACATTCCTAAGCCTCAGTTTCCTAGTGTGTGAGTTGGGGGTGACAATAACATGAACTCCATAGGATTGCAGTGGGCAGGGTGGGGGTAATGATTATCACCACTACAGGTCACAGTGATCCTGATGTGATCATTTTGGAAACAGAGCAAGTGTATGCACAGAGGCTGTCTCATCAAAGCTCTTCATTCCTGTAATAATTTACACTCTCTAGTGGGCGTTTGGCCCCCTGTTTCAGATAAGCTCCCTCTTTCTTTTGGAGACCCCCCACGAAGATTCCTTAAGACCCTGTATGGAATATCAGAATGTCTCAAAGATCCCATGAAAGAGAAGACATGCTTCCACTGCAAGGCGCCACACGGTTCCTTCCAAAGTGAGTGTTTGTATGATATCCATTCCAGGGCCATTGACTTGGTCTTTCCAAACACTTTGCTCTTTGGAGGTATTATTTTCAAATTCTGATTAAAATATTGTAAAAGGATCCTCCTATCTCCCCATTTTCACACACCAAAGAACAACTTTTATGGCTTTTCTAATTCTATCAAATTTCCCCTTAGTTCTTAGTTCATGCCGGAGATGCACTGGGGCTCATTATGCAAATGTAAGTGACTTCCCAGCAACCCAGATCACCTCAGGTTATACTAATGAGTTCTAGATAAGAAAGAATGAACAGAAAATTGCATCAAGGGTATTTAGGAATAACTGCCCAACTGAAAAAATAATGATGTAAATTGTAAAGGGGAGCTGTGGAGAGATTTAAAAAATTATCATTTCACATCTTCAATTGTTTTGAAAAATAGGTTCACCTACTAATGTGTAGTACACCTGAATTGTGTGCATGAGCAGGAAGTATTTCAGAGTGCTAAGCCATTCTGGTGTGGCTAAGGTATGATGTCAATGAGAAAAAGAATTTTGGTTTTCTGTATCATCTGTCATGAGAAAAGGAGCATGCAGGCACCCCAAAGTCTTCAAAGTTGTTAACTGCAGATATCAATGAAGTGTGATTTCGCTGGAACTACCAAGCATTGGAACCACTGTAGACATGAACTCTTCTTATAGTGACCAGCCACGCAACACACCTAGGAACCATCCTCGAAACACAAGGATTCAGAAGATATGAGTATTTCAGAGTCAGAAAAGTATAAAGAGTGGTGTCAAGCTTTACTCAGAGAACAAGAGATTTGTCAGACTCAGCCCTCCGGAATTGCAAGTTTTGAGAGTCATCTTTGCTCTGTCCTTTGAGATATGTTAGGAAAGGCACCGTGTGAGAGACTTTCAGCAGAAGGAAACGTCCTCAGTAGGGTTGGGGCACACCCAGTGCGAAATGATTGAAACACTGCAGAGGGTCAAGAGTAAAAACCCCTTCCCTCCACTCCCAGCCACTCTGCAGCCACAGTAAGAAACTGTAGAACTAGGAAGTCCCAAGCTCTTCTGGATCCCCCAACCCCCAGTGAGATGTGTTCCACCACCACTCCCTTGGAGTCCTACCTTCTGTGTTGATTTGACTCCTTCAGCAACAGGACTCCGGAGTGACATGACTGGCTGGACCTACAGTGGCCCGGGGGTGTGGGAATAGGCAATTCAGTCTGTTGGGCACCGTTCTGGAAGGCTTGAGTGAAGAGCTTCACCTGCCCTGCTGTCATTCGAAGCACCAGAAGGGCCTGATCTAACAGAGGATGGTTCCAAGATACAAGTCCTCAAGTTAAGCTGCACTCTCTGAAGGGAAGGGAAAGATGCCAAGAAAGATCCCTCCGTCCACACCAGAGTGAAGGTTTCTCTCCATACCAGGTGCAAAGGAGAATAGGGTCATTCACTCTGGCAATGCCAGCTTTGTGGCGATCTTTAGATCACTGAAGACCTATTAAAATTGGGAGTGGTACTTGGTGTTTGTCGCAGATAGTGAATTTAACTACCATCCTTACCAGTAAATGTCATGCCAGTATTGAGAAGATGGTCTTTCTAAAGAACTCTTTCTCCAGAGTTTTCTCTCCGGAATTTGCGGGCAGGTATATTTAGGCACAGGGAGTGAAGACAGAGGTAGATTAAGGTAAGTATTATAAACACACAACTTATTATCTTTTTAATTTTAATGAAATTAAAAAAAACTTACAATAGGTATAATGAAGCTACACATATGAGAGAATTGATTGATGCCTGACAGAGGCAGGTGTGGGAAGCAGGGAATGGGTGAAGGGGAGCAAAGGTTCAAGCTTCTAGGCAGAAAATAAGCTCTGGAAGATGTCATGTGAAGCATGGGACAAAAGCTAATAAAACTGTATATTTAAAAGTTGTTCAAAGAGCAGGCCTTAGAAGTTTTCATCACAAGGAGAAATTATTGGCTGTGAGGTGATGGCTATTCACCAGGCTTTACTGTGGAATCATGTCCCAAGACATATGAATACTGAGTTTGCATTGTAGCCCTGAAGCTAATTTGTTGAATATATGTTGATTACAAAAAGAGTGAAAGAATATAAAGCATACTTGGTGATGATCACTGTATCACTGTCATCCTGTTGTTCGTCAATTTACTCAAGCGGACACCAGTAACGTCTCTATTACACTCGGCCCTGAGATTTTAGCAGCCTCTCCTTACTTGTCTTTCCCAACAATTGGAGGCTCTTTCAGGGTCAGGGGAATGAGACCTATTGTTACTGGTTTTTGCATGTTGAATATGCCACAGATAGCTTGCCAGGCTCTGCCATGCAGCCAGTATACTCTCAGTAGCTTGCCGGGCTCTCTGAGAGGTATGTATATATCTTTTACTGTATTTGGGATATGAATACGCCATGGGGAGCTTGCAAGGCTCTCCCGTGCAGGCAATAGACTCTTGGTAGCTTGTCAGGTTCTCCAAGTGGGAGAACAAGGCTATGAGATGCCTCTGGGAACTTGGTCCTATAGTCTCTGGATGTTGGCTGTTGGTGGGATTACATGATGCTGGGGCAGTTTGTGGGTGTGGCTGCCAATCTACTGTAAAATGGGGGGTCTGGGTGGAGAAGGCTCAGTCCCAATCTGAGCAGATTTGGGGATCTCAGCCCTGGGTCCCGCACACCTGGGTCCCTCTGCTGGTCCCTTCATGCATGACACTCGTCCAAACATGTGGAGAATGGCCTTGAGCATGGCTGTGACTGGGTTCCGTAAGTCTTCAACTGTCAAGGCTCTGCTTGGGGTGGGGAGGGAAAGGCAACCCCTCCTTGGTGATGATAAAAATAGCTAATATTTTAGGGGGGGGGAAGCAGAATAGTCAAAAAAATCTGATCAAGTTTTTCTTCCAAAGTTAGCTCAAAAAGTAAAAATTATGAAAAATGAAATGACATTGAAAATTTTTAAGTCACAGATTTAAAGTAAAATTTTCAAATAATTTATAAAATATGCTGTTGAGTGTATAAGTGTAGGCCTAGATTGCAGTTCTTAGAAAGCCTTAGATTAATATCCATAGTGCTGGACAAAGTGACTAAAGGCCACCCTACAGTCACATATCTAAGCACCTAAATTACTGTCATTTGGAAAATCCAATTGTAAGGAGTGAATTCAGGTGAGATGAACTCTGAAGTGCTTTCCTGAAGGTATTACTTCCAGAGTTTTTTAAAATCAAGAACATTAATTGTAATTATGTTATTATTCATTATTGAGGATGAATCAAGCCAGAGATGTGAGATCCAAGAGTGGCTCTGAATCATCTCTAAAACCATGGGCATGTGGAAAGACAGGACTGCTTAGCAGGAACTTGGAATGTAGGGGTTGGGATATCATCGCTGACTTTACCACAATGCCTTCGGACAAGGCATTGCCTTTGTTTGTTCATCTTCAGGTCCCTTCTGAGAAGTAGCCTGTAGTCCAAGGTCCACCACCCTCAGCGCTGTCAGGGCCACTGTTCCAGTCTTGCACGCCTCCAGCCTCACCACCTACGTAGGTTGCCAGCCACCCTTTATTACTTAGCTCAGTATCAGTTGGCCACCTGCCCCAACTGACCTTTGACAACAGACCCTTGACCTTTCTTCAAGTGACAACTGTCTATTCCAATTCTTCAGCTGCATGTTGTCAGTTTAGGAAGTTCTTTGTCATTATGATCTGTTTCCCCACAATCAGTATAATGGGTGTATAATTACAGATGTCTCAAAATGTGGGCCCACAGGGGAAAGGAAACGAGATTATGGTAGACACATCACAGAAAGAGGATAAATTTTAAACTTCTCACTCAGTATTGGGATCCCTTTGACATATTCTCAGCACAAGATTTTTATACTTAGCAAAATGGAAGAGCATATTCTTGGACAACTATTGCCACTTCTTCCTTAAACAAAATGAATAGTGTCCCCTCTGTCATCCAAGTGTCCAAGAAAAGTTTATTTGATATATTTCAATTCTTTTCCAGTTAACATAAGGTCTCGTCCTTGACTTTAAGAAGCTCTTAAGTTAGTATGGAAAACAGATGTGAAGAGAAGCAATTCTAGCATTTATATTTACCAAGCACGGTATGATTAAAGAATGAAGCTCTGTTGTGAGGCCAGAGGTTGCCTAAATATATTACTTCCAGGGACACCTTATGATGACTCGCACATTATGTCAAAACTTCTACCAGATGGCATTCCAGATGTATCCGAGAGGGATAGATGCCAAGTACTAGTGTCGAGGAGCCACATGCTTGAGTCTCTTTATACTGGCAGGACTTGGTGACAGGACCTGGGACACTGCGAGGCTGAGAACATGCCCAGGTCTCGAGGACACAGAGCAGGGATTGCGTGGTGAGGGAGGCGCTTTGCTGTAGGGCCTTCCTAAAATGGAAACGGAATTTGTTTGCATTGTGCTATTACTTAGGCAAAAGCAAAGTAGGAAAACAATATCCAGAACTAATTAAATACAGACCCTATTTGTTGGAAGTTTAAATGATTTCACCAAGGGGGCTAGAGCAATAGCACAGTGGGTAGGGCATTTGCCTTGCACGCGGCCAACCCGGGTTCGATTCCCAGCATCCCATAGGGTCCCCTGAGCACTGCCAGGGGTAATTCCTGAGTGCATTGTAGGTCAAAAATCGAACTATCTCTGTAACTCACAATGATTTAATAAAATAAAATTTGGGGGGAGGGAATTTTATAAATAAATAAATAAATAAATAAATAAAATGGTTTCACCAAGCTAGAAACTCTCTGGAATCTGAAGATGCGCCTTGAGTGGAGTAATCTTGTCATACTGCCCTCCATGCCAGAGTCATGGAAGAGGACTGGGGAGACAGAACAGGATCTGCAGAATGTATATGTATCTTGCATGCACTATACACTCATTGATCACATACCTTGTGTTAAAAATTATGGACTATGTCACATTAAAATAAAAGACCATGGAAAAAAGTCGAACATAAACGCATCATAGTTATTTCATGGCAGTTAAAGAATTAAAGTTCTGCTCCCCAGAGAGGACAGATCAGTAGACAGCAGATCATGAACTTGAACAAACCCTTCCCTGCCTGGTGTGCACATATCCTGCGTTCCCAGGAAGCCATGGGAGCAGAGAGGCTGTGAGAAAGAGCCATTGGAACCACAGGGAAATGCGTCCTCAGGCACCCTGAGGCAACTCCTAGCTCTTCGCTGTGTTCTCCTCATTTAGATTTGTCCTTTGGGGACAAGGTTCCTAGAATTTCTTTGTCCTCCTCTTAATTCTCATTGGCACTATCTCCCTTCCAACAACCCAGAATTGAGGGTAACTGTGTGAGGTTCCCTGTGATCCTCAGAAGGCAAATTTATTCGTTGACCCAGAATCCCTTACTCAATTCTTACCAAATTCTGTTTTGAAAACCAGAGTTGACATCCACTTCTGTTAGTTGTTGTACTGCTGGTTAAGTAGAATGGCCACTTAAGCTTTTCCATGTGGATCATGGTTAGTTGAGGTCTGTCCCACTCTATAACTTCCTTCCTGATGTAGGATGAGAATAGAGGTTTGGTTGGTGTCTCTTCACAGAGATTCTACCAACAAATCGAACCAGTATACTCCGCATTCACAGAGTTCATAAGTAGATCTTTACTACTATCTAAAAACTAAGACACTGATGATTACTATAAATGTCAAACATGTTAGGATAATTGTTGAAAATGTCCTTTTAAGCATTTGGAGGAAGAAGTCATTATCAGTAAAAGACATACTTTAGTCTGCTTGTATTTAATGTAATATACACATGTATTTTATCCAAACTACTCTATATCTGTGCTCTATAGCTTCTCTTGAAATTTCAATACTTTAATCACACTTTGTAATTAATGTGAGAAATCAACAATAATGTGTTTCCATTATGTATGTGGAATCCCTCATTCCTCCGGAATATTTAATGTATTTTAATTTTTAAAAAAATCCCTGACTACTGTGAACATACAGTTCTTCGCTCTAATTTTACAGATTTTTTTTTGCTTTTTGGGTCACATCCAGTGATTCTCAGGGGTTACTCCTGGCTCTGCACTCAGGAATTACTCCTGGCGGTGCCTGGGGGACCATATGGGATGCCAGGGATGGAACACAAGTCGGCCACGTGCAAGGCAAACATGCTACCTACTGTACTATCACTCTTGCCCTTTAAAGACCGATTTTTCTCTTTATTTAGCTCCTTTTTCAAAAATATAATGTCTTGTTGAGATTTGGAAAGTTTTATTCTGCTAGGCAATTAAACTGCTGCCAATCAACTTATCCTGGTAAGAGGTTGGTTCGGTGGTTAATCAGGGTTACACTTCGGAGCTTTGCTTTAGTTTTGTCGCATTAGGTGTGAGACCCTATGGGCTCCCACGCCTCTGTCTCTCAGCACTGAACTGTCATCCATCTCCCTAGCCCATGGACATAGACCGTTTGAAGTTTAAAGTTTTGGCCATTTTATATCCTTTAAAATGCTTGAAGGCATCATCAACATGTCAACAGTTGGAGCTTTGCCCTTTGGGGCTCCATTCTCTGGGGATCCTGTCCTCTCAATGCCTGATCACTGTGCACCTCCACCTTCATTCTTTCTCGTACCAGCTAACCTGAGTGCAGCTTCCTGCTTTCCCTGGCCCACCCCTGATGGGGGCTGAAGGCTGCCCTTCATGCTGCACCTCTGGGCCCCAGCTCTTCCCTGCAGCCCTTTTCTCCTGTTAAAGATTTAAGCCCTTGGGGGTGGGAGGTGGGCCTTTAGTACAGCTGCTCAGGTGCTAGCCAGCAACCTGGCTTGGACTCTATCCCCAGAACCCCATCTGGTCCCCTGAGCCCTGCTGAGAGTGATCCCTGGGTGCAGAGCCAGGAGGAAGCTGGCTCAAAAAAAAAAAAAAAACACCACAAAGTTCAACCCTCTGTTTTACTCACACCTGATTCTGGTCACTCTCAGGCACCTGCAGAGTGCAGACACCTTTTATATCTAGGTGTCCAGAGGAGGAGAACCAGACCAATCCGGGCTGCTCGGAAATGACCCGACAGTGTACACCTGACTTCCCTCCAACCTGCGGGGATGAGCGTCTTCGTGCAGGAACAGCGAGAACGTGGCAGAACAGGCTGGCCTGGCTCTGCTCATTGTTTTAACCTGGATTCTGCCTGTGAGTGCAGACTAGCTGCTTCCCCTCCAAGCCGCATCTTCCTTCTCTCTAATATCAGCCGTTTCCCTTGGGGGCTTCCTTCCCCGAGGCTTCGCTGCCCGGCTCACCACGGAAGGCAGCTGAAGCACAGGGGCCTTCACATTCCGTAGCAGGCTGGGCCCCATGGGGAAGGGGGCGTCGAAACCCATGTGCTCTTGATGTCCTTAAATGATATTGCAGAGCTTCCCTCACTTCTTGTTCCTTAACACTGGCATTGTCTCCATCATGGGATGGGGTGGGGTGCGGAGGAGAGAGAGAGAGAGATAGAGATAGAGAGAGAGAGAGAGAGAGAGAGATAGAGAGAGAGAGAGAGAGAGAGAAAGAGAGAAAACAGAGAGAGGAGAAAGAAGGGGAGAGAGAGAAGAGAGAGGGAAGAGTGGGAGAGAGGGGAGAAAAGAGAGAGGGAGAGAGAGAGGAGGGAGATAGAAGAGAGAGGAGAGCGGAGAGCGGGGGGGAGAGAGGGAGATAAGAGAGCGAGCGAGAGAGGAGAGAGGAGAAGAGAGATCAGGTAAAAGAGATGTTCTCCAGTAACTAACTGCTAGCAGAGACCAAGGAAGGGGACGCGGGCAGTCTCTCTGCTCTCAATTTTGTTAAGTCTTCTCTGAGAAATAGATTAGAGAGGTGGAAACTGGTAGATCTTGCGAACTGACTCCATACTTCATGGTGAAAATTTGAGAGGTTTAATGAAAAGAAAGATGTTTCTGTTTGTCCCTATCAGAGTAAGGGGTGGCGAGGCGGAGAGGGGCCCATCGTCCACTCACCGTCTCTGCTTCGCTGCAAACGCCATTTCCTGACCTGTGTGCTGTGGTACTTCTTAGTCCTCTTAGTCCCTTGACAGAACAAGTTAGAAGGACTCTTCTTTTAAATCACTTATGAAAAAGCGGCGTTAACGGCATGGCACATGTGTTTCCCATAAGCAGTATTAGGTGACAGTTCTACTCGTGAAGTACTGAATGTTGAAGCTGATGGACCAGAACCTGACGTCATTAGAAAATTCACACTCTTAACATTCTGAACCCCATGTCCACAAGGTTGTTTATGTACATGAAACTAAAACGAGGGGAGAGTGGAAGGAAGAGACGTATCTGCAGACTTACACTGGCTTCTGTGCTTAAGTTTGGGCAGAGGGAGTTAAGAAGACCTTGGCCGGAGCTCTGGCCTGCTGGAGTGGCTGAGGAGGACCCTCGCCCTACCCTTCTCTGAAGGAAGGAAACAGCCAAGGGACTTCTCTAAGGTCTTCCCAGGGAAACTGCCACAATCAACACACTGCTAAATACTGCCTGGGAGGGAAAGTACTTCTGGAAGGAGAAATAGAAATGTGCAAAAAAAAAAAAAGTGTGGCGTGAGAGAGGGGAGTGTGAGAGAGAGGGAGAGAGAGAGGGATAGAGAGAGAAAGAGGGAGAGAGAGATAGAGAGAGGGGGAGAGAGAGGAAGAGAGAGGGAGGGAGAAGGAGAGAGAGAGACGGAGGGAGAGGGAGAGAGAGAGGAATTGGGAAGGAAAACAGAGAGGGAGGGATAATGGAAGGAGGAAGATGGGAAAGAGGATGAAGGAAAGAAGGACTGGAAGGAGGGAGAAAGGAAGGAAGGGCGGGTGAGGAACAGGGTTGTGTAACTGCTGTGATGCCACAGAGGAGAAGTGATATCACGAGACAAGCGTAACTGAAAGACAAAGTGTCCTTTTTGCCATAAGATAGTTGGATGTAAATCATGATTCTGATTCTTGGTTTAATTAGGAAAATCGTGTCTCTTCCAATTCTTAAAAATTTTTATTTTATTTTATTCCCCCTCCAACACGCTTTCCTTCCTTGTTGCCATCATGTTGATGACTGAGGGTCTCAGACCGGGCACTCACATGGTCCGTCACAGTGCTCACCAATGCCTGCACTTCTTTATTGCAGCGTGCACTGCTATATTCATCGCATCTGCTTTTGTTTCGGGATCCGAAGTCATATTTGTGGAAATCTTGGCCACATGCTTGCAAAGCAAGTGTGATAACTTACCCGGTGCTTTTTCTCTGGGTGTTGGCAATACTTCTTTATTCTCTTAGTGTTCGTCTTTGGATTTGTCAAAATGGCAATGAGACCCACAAATCTGCATATATTCCTGTTATTCTGAGGATCATAGCAGTCACCTGATGTGGAATATGTGCCACCATACCTGGGGTGGAGTCTAATCTGAGAGCGAATATCCAGATTCCCTCCTGTTTAGACTTACAGCTTTTGTGCTTTTTCTTCCTTTTAGAAAAAGAAAAGGCAGATCCAAAAATACATTTGACTCCACTGTCTATACAGAGAAATTGCTGTTTGTCCAATATATAATTATCCTGCATGATACAGATTTTTGCTAAAGTCGTTCCAGCATTTTATGTCCTTCAAAAAGAACCAAGTTAAAATTTCCCTTCCTAAATTGTTAAGATCAGGTTGAAAACCTGCTGCAAAACATATTTTTGAAATTGTGCTCTGGCCAAGGTTCAGAGCTGGAGAGAGAGCTCCAGCTGTCAGTGCTCCAGGCTCAAGTGACATTTCAGGTAGGATGTGCTGTGTGAGCTAATTTACCCACCCATTCCTTTTGTCAAAGCGCTGAAAGGCTTAATAGCAGCGTTCTTGTGGGATGGATTCAGCTGGGCTCGCCCTTCTCTAGCTACATTTAACTGAACACTTATTGACCTAAGCAGTGTTAGTGACATAACCCCAAATAACTCTATCAACAATCCTCTGGGCCGAGAGTGTTTTCTCTTTTTCACAAGAGAGTCTGCCAAGGCTTGGTCAGTTTTCCCCAAGCCGCTTGGCCAGCAAGGGGCAGTGCTTGATTCGGAGAGGGCCCTCTTATTCCTACAAGCGCTGATGTCACACATGCCCTTCTCCCGAGCAGGGCCAGGGAACTCCTCTGGTTCCTTTCCTGGGTAAAGACAGCAGAGGAGCTCGGCATGTGCTCCCAACTGCCCCTGGATGAGTGAATCTGGGCCTGTCACGTGTCAGGAGGGAAGGAGTTCCTGCCACGGTGCCTTTGTCCATCCTATGGGCTATGAGATAACTGTGTGTGAACACTGATCTCTAATACTTTTGTTTCTGGAGCAACATTAGGTGGGAGCCCCACATTTCCCTGTCCCCTGTCCTTTGCCCCCCACTTCCTATCTGAACACCTTGATGGAGAGCCCAGGGCCTCTGCTTCCCAAAGTCCTCACTGTGAAGTTTATCAAAGCGTGTGATCTAAGGACTCCCGTGGTGAGCACAGGGACCAGGGAAAGGCTTTGTCCACATCATTCAATAAATGGTTTCAAACAAGAGTATTTTCGACCAGGCAATTCAATGTTCAGAATAGACATCAGGTAAAGTTTCCAGAGAAGAGTAGAAAACTAGGAAGTCTGCAAGCAAGGAAGCTATTGCCCATGTACACAGTATGTTTGCTTGCACCCTGCCCTCTCCCCTCGTGTCTTGTGACCCCAGCCCCTGTGGTGCCTAAAACTTTCATGTCTACCAGTGTAATCTTGAAACCAAGGTAAGACTGGACCCTTCCATGTACAAGTGTTATTTTCAACTACTTATACCATCATCAAAGAAGTATTCATCATCAAAGGATAGATAAAGAAGAGGAAACTAGAAAATGCCTCCTAGAATAACCACAAAATAATCAGTGGAGAATTTCTAGTTAATGGTTTACTTGATCCAGTCTCTTATGGTCATGATTTAACAAATATTTTTGGTGGGATAAAATAGCAAATGAAACTATAGATCTATCCTCTCAAAGTGAGTCAGGTAGGCACTTTTGATGTGGTAGCGTATGACGGTTGATAATGCAGCATTCTTTCTTAGTCCATAAGAGGGGCTCATGACTCTGAAGATTAGGGTGTTGCTTGTTGGTGGAGCTGGTGAGGAGAAAAAGGCCCTAAGGCAAATAGGGACTTTCTGTGAGGGAAGCAAAGGAAAGAAATCCTATGGAGAGAATAAAGTGAGTTCAGCTTTCCACAGACTGACTTTAAGGACTTAAAATACACACTAATAATAGGTAACATTTCTCCTGAGTGCTGATAGAAAATGTGCCACACAAATTTTTTTTTTTTGGTTTTTGGGTCACACCCGGCAATGCACAGGGGTTACTCCTGGCTCTTCACTCAGGAATTACCCCTGGCGGTGCTCAGGGGACCATATGGGATGCTGGGATTAGAACCCGGGTCGGCCGCGTGCAAGGCAAACGCCCTACCCGCTGTGCTATTTATTGCTCCAGCCCCGTGTCAGACAAATTTTAAATGTCCCTGGAACTCTCAACAACCTGATGAGGTAGATATTTCCCATTTTTATACAAGGAAATTGAAATAAATATGTGGAACTCATTTGTTGATGGTAATAAAAGCCACAGAGGGCTGAAGATGACCCAAAATATATAGAAAATGGGAAAAGAGGGATAATAAAATATTCCAAAGAATACCACAAATAGGCAGAAAATGATCAATTGAAAAGGTGAAAGAAAAGTAGGAAAGTGTCATGCAGCTGAAACGAGGAAGAGGTTCCCATGCTAGAGGTGTCTGAGGCCATACCAATCACAGGCGTGAAATAGAGTAGCTTCCATCTTGCAGGGAGCCCAGGAAAGAAGATCAAGTAAGGGGAAGTGGTGGTCTGGAGAATGATATCCCTTAGAGTGTCTCACTGAAATAAGGGAGTGAGATAGTAGTTGTGGGTTTGCGGGGCACGGAAGGTGTGAAGGCATGAACTGCACGAGGAGAGAGGCTGCAGAGGGAGTGACTGGCTCTAACTGGGGCCTTAGCTGGATGGGAGCAGGAACATTTCTTAGTGTAGCAGGAAAAAATGTTGCCTGTGGACATGGGAAGGTTCATATATCTTGTGTCTCTGCCACCTCTTCTACTTGTGTAGATTGTATTTTCCAGCTTCAATCAAGTGAGGACTTAATCAAACGAACCGTTCAGATTCATTTGATATTCTCAGAGTCATTGGCTTGTTTTTGTTTTCTTCCTGTTAGTCTCAACCCAACTATTCTTTACAACAGAAAGCTAATACTACTTTTAGGAATCAAGACTGAGTGAGTACAAAATAGACATATTCTACCACCTCACTTTTCCAAAGTGGCCATTGTTCCTTAGCATTGTCGGATGCTAACAGGATGACTTATCCACACGAATCTGCTGAATTTGGTGGCTGGCCGCTGGGAGGAGGTGAAGTTTGGTGACATAGGTATAACTTTGGAACAATCTCATCTATACCGTCTTGGTTCTTGTATTGGAATCCTTTTTTTGTGCATTACCACCAAAGTTATTTTCAGAACATCGTATGGATTTTTCATTGAAACATCTGTGTTAACTTTTATTATCCCTGGTCTGCTTTGTAATTTTGGAAACAGATATAAAGCACGAGCAACCCAAAGCACAGTAATATAGTGGGAAGCATCCTTCATAAGTCAATTGAGGAATTTAATAATCTCTTTAGAAATAAGCTCTGCAGCTATGAGAAAAATGTGTGGGTTAAAGGCCTTCCAATTAAGAAAGGTTTCTCTGTGGATTTATAGGCTGGTGGTTCACTCTTCCTGTTCGTGTTTCCATAGCAACTGTCAGGTAGATTTTCTGCTACTTGCTAGGAAGTTGGAAATGTTGAGTCTGGTTGAGCCTTTTCAATTCAGTGAAGCTTAAATGAAATTCTTTGCAAGGAACTGGCATTTAGCCTGGGTCATTTATTCATATCTAGAAGAAAAATCAATTATAGTAATCAAATGTGCAAATTTTTTATTGGGATTATTTTTGGTACATATTTTGTGCTGTAATCTATTTTTAATGCCGGGGTACTAAACGTTTGAAGGGCTGCAGCTGGCCTCTTCGCTATATGATGGCTTGTGGCTTTAATTACAGCCCAAGACATCGGAAGGCATGCCTTTTTTGGGTCTCCGTTTGCAAGCTATAATCACCCCTGGTGATATTCAGAAGCAAACTAGGATCCAGGAGTCTCATTTGGTTGAGACACCTAAGCTGCACGGAATGTGATACACAAGCTTCCCAGCTTTCCTTCTCCTTCTCCCGTTGGTTACTTGAAATTAAAGCCTAGGAGAGAAATGATTTATGTACTGGAACTTAAAGGGCTGGAAGTAGAGCAGCGTCATTTTCCCTTCAGTTTATACCCACTTGGGCGTCACAGACGACGTGGGTTCACTGCAACCCACGTTGACGGATGTCTGGCAGCTGCATGTAGGCTGTCTCCTGTAATTCCCGAGAAAAAGAACCAAACCACCCAGAAGGTGGGCAGTGTGCTGCTTGCCGCGGTGCCTCGCATGGCATACAATAGATGCCACGGGAAGGACAGGCAGCGAAGGGGCATTACTTAGTGTGTCTTTTGTTAGCGACTTTGCTCACTGGCACAGAATCAGCTGCTTCTACAGAAAATAAGGCACAAGTCCTCACTTCCCACTGTGCTGCTATTTATACCCTGGCACCCCTGTGGACATTTCTTATAAGATATATTATTTACAACAATGGCTTTGCATGTTTCAGCTCATTTCACCCCCTCTTCTTTCCTCATCGTTTGCATGCCACGCCTTTACCTATTATAGCTTCATAGTCACACTGAGATTGACTGTTGGCAAAAATACACAAGGAGGGGAGGGAGGGAGAGGGAGAGGGAGGGAGAGAGAGAGAGAGAGAGAGAGAGAGAGAGAGAGAGAGAGAGAGAGAGAGAGAGAGAGAGAGAGAGAGAGAAAGAGAGACGAGGAGGGGTGGGGTGGGAGAATTCCTTTTTTTTTTTTTTTTTGATAGAACTGAAATGTCTTTTACTTACTTGTCTGGTCTTATTTTCTTCCTCTTTGGTCTGGAAACTGCTTTCTTCTATTTAGCTAAATAAAAACTTTCTGTGAGGACATTTGTAGCTGAAGGAAACTCACCCTCTTCAGTCGTCATACTGGGAAGTGGAACTGAAGTCCCTCCACTCTGCTCTCAACTTCATTTACTCGCAAAGGGCAGTTTCCTCTTAAATAAATGGTACTTGGAGCTGTGTGGCTCCGTCAGAAGAGGTTCCTGCTCCCAGCAGCAGAGGCAGAGCAGAGTGAAGCGGGCAGCGTTTGCTGGGCTGCAGTGAGCGGGGCAGAAGGACTTGCTCAGAGCTGCAAATATATTCAAATAGATGCACCAGGGAACACTCGTGTGGCCAGAGATCCTTCTTTCACTCCGCACGATTCTCAGCACGCAGCCGTCCCGGGGTGAGCTGGGGCGCCCAGCCATGGGGAGCAACAGACGTTTGGCTTTGGCCGCTCCTCCACAAAGGATGCACAGGCCCCGGCCGCCAGGGTCAGGCACCAGAGCTGAGCTTCCCTCCATCTTCCGCTCTCCCTCCACCTTCTTCTCTCTCCCTCCATCTTCTTCCTCTTTCCCTCCATCTTCTTCTCTCTCCCTCCATCTTCTTCCTCTTTCCCTCTGTCTTCGTCTTTCCCTCCATCTTCTTCCTCTTTCCCTCCATCTTCTTCTCTCTCCCTCCATCTTCTTCTCTCTCCCTCCATCTTCTTCCTCTTTCCCTCTGTCTTCGTCTCTCCCTCCATCTTCTTCCTCTTTCCCTCCATCTTCTTCTCTCTCCCTCCATCTTCTTCCTCTTTCCCTCCATCTTCTTCCTCTTTCCCTCCATCTTCTTCTCTCTCCCTCCATCTTCTTCCTCTTTCCCTCTGTCTTCTTCGTCTTTCCCTCCATCTTCTTCTCTCCCTCCCAGCAGCCCTACTGTCAGCACACAGCCAGGCAGGGCACCTGCTTCCAGGCCTGTGTGTGTGTGTGTGTGTGTGTGTGTGTGTGTGTGTGTGTGTGTGTGTGTGTGTGTGTGTTGGGGCAGTGAGAGTGTCCGCCATCCCTCTGGCTGATCCCAGCTGAATGGGCATCATGTGGGTTTTCTCCAGCAGATGGGCTGTTCCTCCCGGTGGCCCTTGAAACTGATGTTCCTCACCTGCTCTCCAGGCTCCTGCTCCATACTCTAGCGACCTCTGACCTTGCTGAAATTCTCCCTCCAGGTCTCCATTTCTTGACTGGGGCCCATCTATTCACTTCATGGTGAGATGCTTCACTACCACCCCAACCCTGACTTTCCTCCCTCTGAGGGCCCCGGTGTTCTGCTTGGAGCTGCTAACCTGAGACAATGGGCTATGCGGCCTTTCTTCCTCCCCCTTGCCTCCTGTCCACACACTCAGCCCCGTTATACTACCCCGATTTTCCTGGCTGGCTGGACTGAAGGCTGCTTCCCTGCCTTTCCGTCTGGCCAGGCCCACCTTCCTTTCCTCCGTGCCACCACGGCCGGCTGTGCTGTCCTGACACCTGCCCGTGAACTTCCCCCTCAGCGTGTGCCACGCGGCCTCCCATGCCCGCTGAGACTTGGCTCCAGAGTCCGTTCAAAGACTGGTGAACTCATGCCCTTTCCGAGAAGAGCAGCGTCACTGAATATCTGGGAGCTGCAGATCAGAGTGTCCTGGGACATGACCTCGCACCAGTGAGAATGACCTAGATTAAAAAAAAATTCAGAACCCAGAGCAGTAGGAACGTGGTGAAAGAGGAAACCCACGCACAGCCCGTGTGGTTTTATTAGCCCCCATCTCTGTGGGAAACTGTATGGAGGCTTCTCAAAAATATACACAGCCAAATGCCCAGGTGACCTAGCAAGCTCACTCCTTGGCATTAAAGCTGCCCACACACCTATGCTCATTGCGGTGCTGTTTACAGTCATCGAGACTTGGAAACCACCCACATGGCCAGCAACAGAACAAAGAGGGTGTGGTTTATGCACCACAGAACACCACTCAGCTGCAAGAAAAGATGAAATCTTGAGTTTCACTCCAACTTGGATGAAACTGGAGGGCTCCATGCAAAGTGAAGTGAGTCAGAAGAACAAAGCTCAGATGATCTCACCATCTGTGGGGTATAAAGAAACACAGCAAAGGAATAGACAACCCCAGTGAAAACAAACCCACGATGGCAGCAGCCAACAGAAGAGGCTGCCATGGGGATTCTGAGAACAGTTGGGAAGGGACCTAGAGATAGAGGCAGAGGAGTACTGGCACTCTAGATGAGGGTATTGTGGGCACATTATACATCCAAAATATTAACATTTAGACTATTATAAACCAGGACACCTCAATGAAAATTTTGGATAAAGAAAGACAATATCAGGATTCAAAAACAGCCAATGGAACAAGAAAAAGTATTTACTGAACACCCATCTGATAAGGAGTTAATAATAAGGATATATAAGACCTTGGTAAAAATTTACAAGGGAAAAAAAAACATTCAACTCCATCAAAAAAGGGGGAGAAGAAATGAATGGAATCTTCCTCAAAAATGAAATATAAATGGCCCAGAGGCAATGAAAAAGTGTCCTACATCACTAATCATCAGGGAGATGCAAATCAAAATAATAATGAGATAGAATCTCACACCACAGAGACTGGCACACATCAAAAAAGAACAAGAACAACCAGTGCTGGCGTGGATGTGGGGAGAAAGGGACTCTCATTCATTGCTGGTGGAATGCCGACTGGTCCAGCCTGTTTGAAAAACAACATGAACATTCCTCAAACAACTAGAAATTGAGCTTCCATAGGACCTTGCAATATGGTTCCTGGCAATATACCTTGGAGGCCCGGAAACACAATGCAGAAAAGCCATCTGTGCTTCTATGTCCATTGCAGCACTATTCACAGTAGCTGGAATCTGGAAACAGTCTGAATGCTCGTGAACAAATGACTGAATAAAGAAACTATGATACATCTACACAAAGGAATACTATGCAGCCTCCAGGAAAAAATGAAGTCATGAAATTTGCTTATACATGATGGACATGGAGAGTCTCAGGCTGGATGAGATCAGCCAGAGGGAGAGGGTCAGACACAGGGTGATTGCACTCACTTATGGCATATTAAAGAAATCTAGAGTATGAGACTTATAAACAAAGATAGTAGAAATGAGGGCCATGAGGACTGACAGCACATGGTAGGAAGCTTGTCACAAGTGGGGGTGAGGGAGTGCAGTTGGGACAGAGAAGGGGCCACTATGACAATGAGAGTTGGAAATGATCACTCTGGGCAAAAACTGAGTGCTGGAAGGAGATAAAGGGGTATGCATAATAACCTTCAGCATCTGTGTTGCAAACCACAGTGCCTAAAATGAGGGAGGGAGTTTGGGAAGAAGGGAGGGAGGGAAGGAGAGAGAGAGAGAGACAGAGACAGAGACAGAGAGACAGAGAGAGACAGAGATAGAGACAGAGAAAGAGAGAGAGGGAGGGGGAGAGAGAGCTATCTGCCGTAGAGCATAGAGGCATAGAGGCAGGCTGAGAGGTTGGGGGAAAAGAAACTGGGGATATTGGTGGTAGGAAATGTGCACTGTTGAAGGGACAGATGCTGGAACATTGTATGATGAAACCCAACCAAGAACAACTTTATCACTGTGTTTCTCATGGGGATTCGGGGGAAAAAAAATGTTGGGGGAGGATAAAGAAAAAAAGAGGCTCTTACATCCTGGCATGTCCCCCCCTGGGAATCTTCTTTCGGAGGAACTCTCAGGCAAGTTTCTACCCTCTCTGGGCCTCTGTTGTCGCGTCTCAGAACTGGGCATATTCTGGGCATATTCTACGTTCATGAGATTGCTATGAAAATGAAGCTGGTTAATACATTTTAAATGCATTCAGTGTTGGTGGAGAGCACTGAGCCTGCCAGGCGTCCGTTGTCCTCCTCTCTCGGGATTACCTGTCCGGAAGTGCCCCAGCCTCAAGGCCAGGCAGACACCAGGCACGTGCTGAATGCCGCCCCTGCCACAGAGGGCCGCTGTGCCCTTGGGGAGGTTGGAGTTGACAGGAAAGTCAAAGGCACCTGGTAGGAGGGTCAGGGCGTATGACCAGCTTGGACTGACCAAGCCAGAGGACGCGACAGCACTGACCTGTGGTCTTTCTCTGTCTTTCTCACCAACAGTCTCTTCCCCGTCAGATGCAGCGCCCTGGGCTCCTTCCTCCCAAAGCAGCAAACAGAGACACTGGTGCAGTCCCCAGAGCCAGGACACAAGTCAGGGTGAGAGAGAGCTGCCCCGTCACTGCTGCAGGGAGGTTGGTTGGCTGAAGGGGGCCAAGCCCAGGCACCTGACACCAAGCCCTGAGTGGGCCTTTGGGGAGCTACTGGTGTGTCGGGGATCCTCTGTCCAGCCCCTGGCCTCCTTTTCCCAGTTTCACCTTTGGATTTTTCTTGTTCCTTCCCTCCCGAACGGGCTCCCAGTCCCGTGCTCTGTGCACAGTCTGCACCGGTGCAAGCTCCAAATTTATTTTGTCTGCCCCTTCCAGATCGGCTAACTGGGAGATCAGAGCTTTCTGCACAAGAAAAGGCTTCCTGGCTGCTCGCGTCTGCTCCTTTCATGTCGCTGGGCCTTTCCATTCGTGGCGTGACCCCTGCAGCCCCGCAGAGACGGGACGAGGCACACGGATCACCAAAGTGCCGTGGCCCCAGCCGCCACTGTGCTTCCAGGGCCTCTATAAAAAGCTGAAAAACCTGGGCCTCTGAGATCGGCCCCCTGAGACGCCGGCCTTGGCTCAAAGGTACGCTTTCCCCGTCGCTTGCTGACTGACCCCGTCCCAGTGTGCCTTTCAGTAGCCGGCCCACAGCTCTATATTTAGGACGAGGGCCAGCCAGAAGGACGAACTTCAAACACTTCTCCGCTGCCTCCTGAGAAGCTTCCCCCGGAGTCTGGTCTTGCAGGCGAAGAGCCGTGTTCCTCTCAGCCGCTGCCCCCCACACCTTCCCCGGCGGCCTGATGCTCCGTGACCCAGAAAATGCACAGCACGACGGACAGTTTCTGCTGTAGCCGAGCACCGGCTTCCCTTCCAGCCGCCACCCAGCTGCGCGGTGGGTCCTCTTGCCAGCGAGGGAGTGGGGGCCCGGGCCCCCTGGACGCTAAGAGGTAACGTGGATTCTGAACTCACATGGGTGCGCTCTTCTCCCACGTGCCCACTCTAACTGGACAGTCGGTCACAGAGGCCAGACTGCCCAGTGTCTTCATCCGCAGTGGTGATGTATGAGACTCCTGTGAGCACTGGCCTCGCAGAAGCTGAGCTGCTGCTCCTGGTGGGGACAGAGAACTGGGGTTGCCCAGAGCCTTTGGCCGCCACCCTTCCCTCAGCCCGTCAGCAGATGCCCTGGCTCCGGGGGACGGCCCCTCCATCAGTGTTAACTCACGGGCCGCAGCACTGGCGTTCAGTGTCCAACACGCTTACCAGGCACCAAGGCCTTCACGCCCAGGAACACCAGGCACCAAGGTCTTCATGCCCAGGAACACCAGGCAGCGTCCCCGCCTGACTCGGGGCCCTTTAAACCAGTCACAGCATATCCAAGCGCCCAGATAAAACACATGCGAGTTCAGAAGACCCCACTGAAGGGCACTTGTTGGTGGCAGCGGCACAAACCGGAACCGGAACCACTGTGGCTGGCTTCCACCTCAGCCCCCGGCTGTGCCTCAGGCAGCTCACAGAGGTGTTTGCTTGGGCAAGTCCCCAAAGGACCATGAAAGCAGCTGGGCCAGAGAGTTGGGACAAAGGTCACTGTCGGCATAGGTGAGTTTGCAGATACAGACTTGGAAATAATGAAGATCCAATAGTTTATCAGGGAAGCTACAGGGGTGGGGTGCAGTGAGGCGATGGGAATCTCAAATTGGAATCTCAGATCTTAAACAAGAGGATCCTGGTCTCTGGGGACGACTCAGGTGGGTCTAGGTGGGCAAGAACAGAGGGCTGTGACCCGGGAAGCTCCACGCCCAGCTCCAGGAACGACACTTCATGGTTCAGAAGCAGGTGGATGCCTTGACTCTCTTCTGGAATTTGGAAGATGTTTGGAATCGTAGGTATGTTCCCTCCACATACCTTCATGGCTACACTTCTGATTCTCTCACTCATGCGCTCTCTCTCTCTCTCTCTCTCTCTCTCTCTCTCTCTCTCTCTCTCCCTCTCCCTTACTCTGTCTCTCTCTCGCTCTCTCTCTCTCTTTCTCTCCACTCCATGCCTTGTAATGGTACGAGAGCGGTGGGTAGTAAGTTTTCTTTAGGGAGAAGAGGTATGATTGGTAGATGAGAGCAGCAAGACTGCTTCCCACGCCAACCCTGGCATCCTGTAAGAGTACCGCCAGCCTTGTTCATTCTGTTGGGACCAGGAGTGTGAACTGGTTTCTCATTGAGCTGAAGGGAAGGTGGGGAGAGTCCGGTGTTCTGGCGTGCTCTTCGCGGCCATGCCATCTAGAGATGTATGTGGACAGCAGGGATGGTGTTTCCAGGCACCTGCCCTATGGGCAGGCCAGACGCCCCGCACAGCCTCTGCCTGCTCTCACTGCACAGACGCAGAGCTTGGTCAAGCCAAGCCCAGACCCATGCCATCTCTTCTGACCACCCCAAGCATCTATTAGTTGCTCGCCTCGCTCCTCTTTCAGCACTCAGGAAGTGTTTTCTTAGCCCCAGAGACACAAGAACACCCCAAATTCCAGAACCTTCCGTGAGTTTTGCATCAGCCCCTCCCTGAGCAATACCCACTCTCTCTCTTCTGACATTCTTATGTTCCTTCTCCCTGATGTTTCCCATCAAGGAGCCACTCACTCAACCCTCTGCTTCCGTCCTGTGATATTTCCTGTCACGTAACTCGAATGTCAGAGTGTAATTGCCTTAGCTAGCGCTGAGAAGAATGTATGGAGAAGAGGACTTAAATCATTCTTTTTGCTTTGTTTTGCCAAATCTTTTGTACAAAACTGTGGGCTAGCTCAGATGCCAATGACTCAAAATGAGATAACCGTGAAGTATCCAATAGTTCCGTGCATTTTTTTTTTACTTTGCTCCTTCTTCATCGTGTCTCTCTCTAGGGCCCTGTTCTAGAGAAGACTTGAAGAAGGGTAGTAAGTGGCTCTTGGATTTCCCAGATTCTTTGGGATCAAAAGGGACTGTGAGAAATTGCTCTCAGAGCAAAACCTGCCATGTCAGCATTGATATTGATAAGGCCGTTATCCAGCCCAGCCAACTCTCCTCAGTGCCCCTTTCTGCATCTTCAGTCAGAGAACGAGATGCTCAGCACATTCGAGAGCCAGGTCTGTCTCCGGCCCTCACACAGAGACACCTGTTTCCAGCAAGCCTGGGGGACGGGAGGTGGTGCTGGAATAGACAACCCCAACTAGTTTTCAAATGCCTCTCTGTCTTCAAAGGTTAAGTAAGATGCATGTCATCTGGGAGGCCATTATCTGAATAGATACTGAGCGTCTCAACGCAGGGGTACCCGTCCCAGCCCTTACCCCATAATTGCTAATGAACACGGGAATCCCCCGTGCCTGTCATTTGCTAGTGAAGTGAGGTGTTTGGTGGGATCGACGTCCTCATCTGTGCCATTAAATTCAATTTAGTGCCTCCTGCTTTGGAGGGGAGTGTAACCAGCACATCTGGCCCCATCTGCTCCAGCCCTGAACAGTGCCCACCGGAGTGAAGGAATGATGGAATGCGTCTCCCTGAGCTGAGGCAGATTAGCAAGCAGCGAGTTCTCTGCTGGAGAGGAAGCAACCTAGGAGCTGTGCTTCCTTCCCTACAATGGAGGAACGGTGTTTTCTCTGTAATTCCGTGTGGTTTGAGGCTTAGTATCCCCATCCTAGGCCATGCTGCCCGTGCCACCTCATCTCATCATGTCAAACGTGCCACCCCAGCTCCAAACTCCAGTCTTCCCGGCTGTGGGGAGTGGGTTGAGAGCTGTTAGGAGCAACCATCCTCCTTGTGTTGAATTTGCGCTTGTCATTCTAGAGCTGTCTTAGTTTTCTCCTCAAGTTTTGGCTTCACAGGCTGAGGAAGAAGAACTTTTGCAAAGCACATGCCTGTGAGAGGCCGAGTCCAGTGGCTCTCAATAGCAGCCTTGCAAGTGTAAGGCAGAGAGCACTGTCTTGGGACCCCCAGGTGCCCGTGACCAGGGCTAGGAATCTCCCCAGGCTGCTGTGTGCAGGTCTTGGTCCTGCAAAGAGGGGGAAGGGAGTGGGAGAGCCTGCAAGGCCTGGAAGAGCAGGAGGCTTGCAAGGACCAGGAGGCACTGAGCTTCATAGGAGGGAGGGACAGCAGGGAGGCACTTCAGCTTTCTCTGTAGCCAGTGGGGGCCATCTAAGAGGTGGGAGAATGATGCTCATTGTGAAGCTCCAGTGCTCCGTCATCACTCAAGGGGGGCAGGGAGGAGCCACAAGAGGAGAGCACGAGAGAGAGAGTGCTCCCATGGTGGCATTCACAAGAAATGAAATGTCTGCGGATGTCAGATGCAAAAATAACTAGGAAGAAAAGTCCTCAAGGGCTAGAAACGTATTGGATGGTTTTGGAGAAGCAAACACCATCCTGAGGAGAAGGTAGAGGTTGGTCCTGCTGGTCCTGGTGGGTGGAGCCCCAATTGTGGTTACAGGGGGATACAGAAGAAAAAGAGCTGGGGGGGGGTGAGAGATCTAGTTTTTGCATGGAGCCTTTAGTGCCTCAGAAACATCTAGATAGAGCTAAGTATTGAGGACAGATCCCTATGGCTCGAGAACGAAGAGCAGCGTGGAGTTCTGGAACGTTCTGAGCACGAAGTTGCCCGACAGCTCCCCTGATTTTGTATCTGCTGCTTCAGTTCAGTATTTGAGAACCATCTTAAACTCCCAATTCTGGTTTGAGGGCTCCTTTACCAATTTCTTCAGGGGTTGATGTTTCTGCAATGATGCCATTTTAAATCACTGATTTCTTATTTTTTTCCTAACAACAAAGCACATTCATTTGTGATTGGGAGTAATGTTCTTAAGTGTTTGGCATTCACAAGGTAGTCTTCATATTTCCAGGTTTCTGATAGTGTTCCCTAAAAATAAATATGAGTTTCAGATCCAAGTAGCAAAAACAAAATATTATTCACCCAGCACTGAAAAGTTCCACATTATTTGGAAGTATGTGTCACCTGATGGCTTTTGTGAATAGTTCAATGACTTTTTATTGAGAAAGACTCTTCCATTCACATTCTAACCTGCTCTTTCAAATGTCTTAGGCGATCACCAAAATATTGCTCTAGACATCTATGGAAGAGTTTATTGTAAAATATTTCAGCTTCTTCTTATTTTTCTTATAATAAAAGAGAATAAGTGAATATATAACCCTGTTGCTATGGTAACTAATGTTTTTATATATTGAGAAAGAACAAGAACATTTCTAAGTGTGTTTCCACCCTGATGATATATGTCTCCATATACGCAAGGCCTTATCTTTGGAGTGACTGTAAGCCCAGGAATTTTAAGGAGGGTCGCTCTGCTCACACCCTCACATCCTGTCTCCTCACAAAGATGAAGGAGTCTGTGCGAGCTCTGGAGTTACAGTTTGGTGGAGGAGAACTCTACACATTAGGCCAGAAGGGGAGTCATCGCTTGTATTTCAGAGGATCCTGAAGGATGATTATGCTTTCATTGGTTACTACCTTCTAAAAACACTTCACATCTTTCATAGATTTCAAATCAGAAAATCACTAGTAAAACCCCATCAGCCAGAGGCCTGGCTCCACAGCGAGCACATGGCACATTTATTCCTTCTATGAGAGTTGTTTATGGTCGTTTTCTAAGTTTACAATCTGAACTAGATGACTAGTTTAGAGGAGGTGACAGTCACATGCCAGATAATTATAGAAAATATGTAAAGTGATGCCTGCCAGGATAGAGATCTAAATCAGGTGCCATACAGAGAAGGGCCCAGGAGCAGCCTAAAGGCGGCAGGAAGAACTGGAGGAGAGCAGGAGTCAGGGAGGAAGGTGGTCTCTGATTCAAGTCTCGAGTCTTGGCACAGGGACAGGAGGGCTTATAGAGATGCTGAGCCAACAGTGAACAAATCGATGAAGGTCCTTCAGAATGTGCTTACAAGTTTGTGTGTGTGTGTGTGTGTGTGTGTGTGTGCGTGCGTGTGCATGTGTGGTATAGAAAATTAAAATAAAAACAGTTGCGTGCTTAGATAATGAGAGTGCAGTTCAAACTACACCTGCTGAACTTGTCTTAGACATCAAGCACCTTAAAATACCTTATTATCTTGATCTACAATGAGACTTAAAATACTGATCTATAAAAGTATCGTTCATTTAAAATTTATGATGAACACATTTAAATGATCAGAGAGTTTAAATTATTTAACTTCTTGTCTATTCAACTGAGCATTTCAAGTTAATTCCTCTGAAACCAGCAACAACCTGATGGATAACCAAAATTAGAACTCATAGTACTTAGAAGAATAATCAGTGTGAGGGAATAAATACTGTTTCTCTCTAATGTTTTCAAGGTTTAAAGCAAAGAATATTTAAAAGAGAGTGAAAGAATTAAAACTACAGCAAGCTGACTTATTACAAAATCCAATACTACTGACAGTCCATTGTGCAAAGCTTTTATTTTTATTTATTTATTATTTAAAAATTTTATGCTATAAAATTAGTTGCCATAAAATAGTTGGAAGATGTATGCTAGAAAAAGATTTATATCCCTTAATCCCTTATATGTTTAACTGTAAACATACAGTTCTCACAATTATTAAATTATAATCTTCTTAAAAACTGGCTAATTCTCAAAGTTGTTTTGTTTATGAAGAAGATGACAAATATATTACTCAAGGAGGTAAAAATTAATGACACGTTTTTAAGTAGTTTTTTAATATACTGTGTACTCCTTAAAATATCTCCAAATTTTTAGGTAACTTATAGCTCTAAGGACATAGTCTATTTAAATGGATAAATACGTGCTTAAATATAACAAAGATACAGTTCCTAGGATTTTCAATAAAGCACTATTAGTAAAGTGGGAATATTAAAATATTAAATATTAATATTAAAATATTACTCAAAATGTCCTAAATAGGTGATAAATTATGATATATATTGAACATTTGTTGTGATGAATGAATAATTTTATTTACTCTTACTATTAATCACTGTATCACTCTCATGGATTTACTTGAGCGGCCGCCAGTAACGTTTCCATTCATCCCAGCCCTGAAATTTTAGCAGCCTCTCCTTACTCATCTTTCCCAACAATTGGAGGCTCTTTCAGGGTCAGGGGAATGAGACCTGTTATTGTTACTGTTTTTGGCATATCAAATATGCCACTGGGAGTTTGCCAGGCTCTGCCGGGCAGGCAGGATACTCTCAGTAGCTTGCCTGGCTCTCTGAGAGGTATATATATATATATATATATATATATATATATATATATATGTATATATATTTCCCTCTATGATGATGTGCTTCGCGGTCCAGGAATATGTTCATTCATGCGTGTGGAAAGTGGCCTGGAGTGTGGTGGCAGTTGGGTAGTGGAGGTCAGCTGCCAGGGCTGGGTCCCTTGGGGCAGGAACTTGAGCACGTATTTAACCATTAACCTGCCCCCCTCTCTGGGGCGCCCCAAGTGGAAACAGGCTGGCACTGAGTCCGGTGGCGTGGTTATGGGGGCCTCATTTTGTGCTCCCTTCCAGGAGAAGCAGCTCTGAGATCTGGATGGAGGCCAATGGGGGGATTATCTGGCGCCGGCAGGAGGTGGTTGATGGGTGTGACCCCTGGGTCTCCGGAGACTGGGGGACGCAGGCAGAGGATCTCTGCTCCCGGGTCCCGTTGAGCCCAGAGTCCAAGATCACAAAGTTCCGCATTACCTGGGTTTCGTGGGACTTCACTCATGCGTGAGGCTTGGCCCGACCACTACCCAGCCACGCCCACGCTCAGGCTACTCTCCACACGCTCAGGCCGAGACTTACGCACGAGTCTCTATGTGTCCCAATAACTATAAGTCTACAGGTTTAATGTATGTTAGGTCAGACTATTGAGAGAACCATCTTTCTTTCAAGCCACTTTATCCGAAATCAAGGAAGTCACTCCCTAAGTCTTAAAAAAATAACTTGCTTGGGGAGCCAGAGTGACAGGACAGCAGGAAGACTCTTGCCTTGCATGTGGAGAACAGGGTTTGATTCCCAGCATCCCATATGTTCCCAAGCACTGCGTGGAGTCATTCCTGGGTGCAGAGCCTGATATAGCCCCTGAGCACCACCAAGGGTGACCCAAAAGACCAAAAATGAATAAACAATTTTTAAAATCTTGTTTTAAGTCATCTAAAGTACAGTTAGTGCCTAGCAAAAGTTCAGTGCTCTTTGTATGTATCAGCCCCAGGTTTTATCTCTAGCACTGCATGGCCCCTCTCCCCTCGCACCTCAGGGAGCAAACCCCCCCACACTGAACAGAACAGGTAACTTCTCCAGCATATTAGGGATTGCCCAAGCCTCCTAGCCCTCTCTCCTCTTACTATTAATAGGATAATTTTATTTTCTGTATAGAAATTTTATCACACTGTAGTAAATAACTTTTAAAATATTCCCAAGCCCTTCAACAGCTCTCACTGACTGCGGAGAAGACTGAGATACCTCCGTTCCGACCCCAGGTATCTGGACTCAGGCCCGTTAAACTCACTTATTTGTCTCAGTTCTGGTTCCACAACTGCAAGTTAGGAAATAATTCTGACTCTTGAAACTGAAAGAGCCCCGGCTGAACGCAGGATTTAGGAGGACAATTGACTGACCTTCTCAAGGAGCCGGTTTGAGGGCCCTCTCCTCCGTCACTTTCCCTCTGAGTCCTGAGTCCTCTTCCGTTTCCTTCTCTTGTTGAACACTGCCCTGGTCCTTCTCTGACTTGAACATGACTGACAACGGCAGCCAATCATTGTTTCTGCCCTGACCCTCGCCTTTCTCTATCCCACCGCTCCTCAGCCCCTGTGCCTTTCAGAGTACCGGGGAGAAACTGAGGCTGAGATGGTTCGCTTCAGCAAGTCGATTGATTGCCTTGGCAAAGGAGACGTTACGTAGTCAACTGTGGTACAAAGCTCACTTCACGTGTAACGGAGCTCAGCCTTGGGGAGACAGTGGCAGGTGATGGGAGACAGTGCTTTGCACGTGGAGAGAGACAGCTTTCTGTCAAGCTTCAACTCACGTGACCTTTCCCAAAATGCCTTCACAGGGACCAGAAAGAAAGTCCAACTGCACACAACTGACTTGCACAAAACTCACCCTGGTATGATCCCCACTACCCCATGTGGTTCCCTGAGTGTGGCGAGAGTTCAGTCAGGAGCAAACCCTGAACACTGCTGAGTGGGTCCTATAACAAACAAATAAATTTTAAAAACCTGATGTCTTCACGGGTCTGGGGCGATAGCACAGTGGGTAGGGTGTTTGCCTTGCACGCGGTTGACCGGGTTCGATTCCTCCGTCTCTCTCGGAGAGCCTGGCAAGTTACAGAGAGTATACTGCCCCCACAGCAAAGACTGGCAAGCCACCTGTGGCATATGGATATGCAGAAAACAGTAACAACAAGTCTCACAATGGAGACCTTATGGTACCCGCTCGAGCAAAATCGATGAAGAATGGGATGACAGAGCCACAGTGCTACAATGTCTTCACAGGCCAGGTAGCCCAATTTTAATGCTCTGTTTTGCATTTCCACAGCATCTTGCTCATACCTCAAGCCTGCGTCAGTTCATTAAAAGTAAAGTGTCATCTCTATCAATTGAACCCTGATGTGTTCGTGGGCCGTCTGGGTGGCTCTCTCAACACCCGCATTCAGTGCTCTTTGCTGCTGTGTATGGACAGGGTCGGGACAACTGTTGCTGATGGGCTGGCGAAGGAAGAACGAGGACCAAGCTGGTTCCTGATTAGTTGCCATTTATTCAATCTCTCCTCTCTCCCATCTCACACACTCTTCCTTCCTAGCCCCTCATTTCTCGATCCCAGCTCTCCGGATTCTGACTCTGACTCTGACCTCTGGATTCTGATTGACTGCTTCTCCTCCACCGATTCCCTATCTTTTTTCTGCCTCTCCCCCTCTTGTCTCTCCACCCCTTGCCCTCTGGGCCCACACTACACCCAGTCTGGTAGCAAAATCAACATAAGAAAGCCCTTCCTGACTGCCCATCAGGCTCCAGAGCAGGAAAATCACCCAGGAGTATTCTTCTTCTCCTAGCATCTTAATTAATATCTTATCATCATCATCATCCCATTGATCATCGATTTTCTCCAGGGAGTCTCAGTAATGTCTCCATTCATCCTAACCCTGAGATTTTAGAAGCCTCTCTTTACTCGTCCTTCCCAATGGTGCAGCATTAGAGGCTCTTTCAGTGTCAGGGGAATGAGACCCAGCATTGTTACTGGTTTTGGCATATGAATATGCCATGGGGAGTTTGCCAGGCTCTCCCATGTGGACAGGGAACTCTTGGTAGCTTGCCAGGTTCTCTGAGAGGGAGAATAAGGCTGTAAGATGTTGCAGTTCAGTGCTTCCAGGAGCTTGGTTTTACAGTCTCTGGATGTTGGCCGTTGATGGGATTATACGGTGCTGGGGGCAGTTTCTGGGTGTGACCACCTAGCTACTGGAAAATGGGGGATCTAGACGAAAGAGGCCCAGTCCCCATCCTAGCAGGCTTGGAGATCTCAGCCCTGCGTCCAACACACCTGAGTTCCTCTGCTGGTTCCTCCATGCATGAACATGTGGAGAGAAGCCATGGGCATGGCTGTAGCTGGGTTCTGGAGGTCTTCAGCTGCCAGGGCTCTGCCCGGGCTGGGAGGGAAGCTCAACCACCTCCACTCTACGGGCCCCGGTGAAGACAGCCAGACACGGGGGCAAGAGACTCTGCCAACATCTTAATATAAGTTATTTTATGTGGGTACAGTCAGAGATATACATTGAGGCTTGTAGGGCAGTTATCCTGGAAACATCTCCCCACAGACTCAGACCACAGTGCTCAGGCCAGATTAATCATTCCCAACACTAGCAGGGCTCGGATCTAGTTATTACTTTTTAGATCATGACAGAATTTGTCCATGACCAAGCTCTTAACTTATAGTTAAGCATTATGGCACTTTGGCCAGCACCATCCTGGTGCCAGAGTAGCACATAGCTCACAGCTTGCCCTAGGTCCATCCAGTCCCTCATCAGGACCCTACTTTTGGGGGGCTAGGAAGTAAGGTCAACTGAGGCTTAAGTTGTGGGAACAGATACTAGGGAGGTGAATATCACTGAGAGTCAATTAACTCCCAGGTTACAAAAGCATAGCATTTACTGTCTTCCTGTGCCCATACAAAAAAGGACATTGCTCTGAATAAATTATGCAAAGGACTTAAGGAGAAGAGGAAAACAATATTTACAAGTCAACAGAGCACAAAGAATGAAGTTTCAAATAAACACAGAGGAATGGGAGCACTGTGATGGGAGTAACCCAAATAAACGCTAGCTTCCTGGGGCAAGGCAAAGATGACAAATCAATGTTATACTGCAGGACCCCACATTTTCATCACATAAAATTGTTAAACAAATGAAAAATTAAAGAATTAATCTGTATATAAGTGAATGATAGTTTGAGATTAAATATAGACCAGGTAGATGAGAAATGGAGCTGGATGACTATTTTGTTTTGTTTGGGTGCGGATAATTTAACTCAGTGCTCTTGCCTACCACTGGGTACATCCCAGGATCAAGGTAGGGATCCATTGGAGGAAATGCGAATTAAATTAAATGAAGTGTTATGAACTACTTTTTATAAATACTAATATAAACACATTATGATCCAGTTTTAGAAAACAGAAAAAGTTAGCATTAAAAAATAGTTTTCATAAGTTTAAATTGTGCCACTGGGACTATAAGGCTGATTCAACACACAAAATTCAATCAATGCATTTTATCTTAATAACAAAATGAAGAGAAGGAAAATGTAATCAGCTCTCAGTGAACCAGGAATAGAAGGACATTTCACCTTAAAAAAAGATATCTAGTGTATGCTAAAAGTGGAAGTATTGAATTAGAAAAATGAGCATTTTATGCTAAGACTAGGAAAAAGATAAAAATAGTCAACATTATTCTCATAGTCTTAGTGTAATATGACAAAATAATCTATAAAAACATTGAGAACTAATAATTGGTCTTTGAAAAATCATAGCAATCTAGGCTGCTATACAAAAGTTAATAACATTTCTACATTGAAATATTGATATTTTCAAAGCTTCAAAGTAGCATTTCTAACAGCACCAAAGAAAATCTACACTTAGGTATATATATTTTTAAAAAAGATAAATATGAGATCTTCATAGTAAAAACTACTGGGAAATAGTTTCATATGAATTAAAGCTCTACATAAGAGATCTATCTTGTTTCAAGAGTATTGAGAAGACTCAACATTGTTGAAATGTCAGTTCTTATCAGGATGAGTAATAAATTTACCCAATCCTAGTCAAAATATTGCCAGTGTTTAAAAAAATTAACCAATTTTGTTTCAAAATGTATATATAAAAGCTAAGAGCATTCAAATAAATATTAATAAATAACTAAAAAACACCAACAACTATGACAAAGATCTTGTATCCAAAAAGCACAAAGAACTCTCAAAACTCAACCAGAAAACATAAAATAAAATTCCAATTTAAAAACTGGGTAAATTTTTTAGCAGACACCACCAAAGGAGATATACAGATGGCAAATGAGCTCATAAACAGATGCTCCAAATCATTAGTCATTTGGGAAATGCACATTAAAACCACAATGAGATTCCATTATAAACATATTAGAATGGCTATTATAAAAAAACTCAACACCAAATGCTGACAATGATTTGGAGCAAGTGGAACTCATATTCTGCTGGTGGGAATGCAAAGCGGTGTGGTAACTTTAGAAAAGTTTTCCAGCTTTTTGTAAAACTAAACATCCATTTACCATGGAAAGGTCCTTGATATCTACTGCAACAAAGTGAAGACTACTTTCCCACAAATAATAGCTTAAATTCCTCGCACATGCAAAGTCCTGGGAGTTCAGGATTACTCATTGCATCTTAAATTGCCAATATTTTTTTTGTTTTTGTTTCTTTTTGTTTTTTTTGTTTAATTTTTCATTTTTTTTATTGAATCACTCTGAGATGCAGTTACAAAGATTTCATGTTTGAGTTTCAGCATACAGTGATCAAAACACCCATCCCACACCAGTGTATATTTTCTACCACCAATGTCCCCAGTATCCCTCCCTCTGCCTCTATAATAGGCAGACAGTTTCCTTCTTACTCTCTCTCTACTCTGGGGCATTATGGTTTGCAATACAGATACTGAGAGGCCATCATGTTTGGTCTTTTATCTACTCTCAGCACACATCTCCCATCCCGAGTGATCCCTCCAACCATCATTGACTTAGTAATCCCTTCTCCGTCCCAGCTGCTTTCTCCCCCAGCTCATGAAGCAGGCTTCCAACCATGGAGCAATCTTCCTGGCCCTTGTCTCTACTGTCTCTGGGTGTTAATCTCATATTAGGTTATTTTATATTCCACAAATGAGGGCAGTCATTCCATATTTGTCCCTCTCTTTCTTTCTGTCCATCCACACATAAGCAAATTTCATGACTTCATCTTTCCTAACAGCTGCTATAGTATTCCATTGTGTAGACATGACCAAAGTTTCTTTACACAGTCACCTGTACTCAAAGTTGCCAGTATTTAATCTAATAAAAAATTTAAATATAGATAGAATTAAATTGACAAGATAGGATTTGGCTGCAAATTTTCCTTAAACTTAATCATGGTAAGATAGAAAGTTGAATGGCAGTCACTGGGCCCTAGAAGGAGGGAGTGATTGGGAACTGCTGTTTATGAGTCTAGAGTTTCCATTTAGAAGAGCAATAGTCATCACAGCAGTTGTTGGTGACGGGTGTTCTGCATCATGAATGCCTGCAATGTCGTTGAGTCATACTTGCAAACACTTGAAATACATTTTCCTGTCTTCTTTGCTGTAATAATTTTTTAATACATAATAGAATGCCAGCATCTAAAGGTATTTAGGTATTTTCAAACTAGTTTTTTTAAGTAAATTTGTGGGAATTTTGTCTTTAGGTATTACATCAGTAAAAAAAAAATCAGTGTTTTAAATTTTAGATAAAGATTACCAGTAAACAGCAATTTTTGGTAAAGATCATTGGTAGATTCCAGTTAAGTTAAAAACAATTTCCCAGTTTTTTTTCTCAGAATTCCCAGTTTTTTTCTCAAATTACATGATAGTATGATGAGGATCATCTATTGCATTTTTCAGAAACAGACTGGGATCTTGTTATATAAATGTGCGTTGATTGTAGTTTCCTGCTTATCCAATGACACAAGGTCTGCCCCAAGGTGTCTGTGAGTGCTTTCAGCAGTACACACCTCGTTTGCAGGAGCAGATGTGATCTGTCTGCTGTAATCTCAAGATTAGGCTTCTGCCATGTGGTTTGGCAGGGCTGGGATCCCACCAGTTTTCTTCTCTGATCTCAAGAAATCAGACAACAGGTTAGATGTTTAAACTGGGAGGTACCATTAATGTCCACTTCTTTTCCCTGAGCAAAGCTAACTGAATAAAGATTCCTGAGCCCCAAGTTCCTGTAAGTCAGTGAAATGGAACCTGCTTCCAACTCCCCAAGCAATGGTCTTCTCCCATGGAAATGGTGAAACTATCCTGTCTACCATTTCTCTCATTAGAGCCCGGCTAACTCAACTCTCGGTAGTTCTACTGAAAAAATTAAATTTTGAGGAACATTTGCTAGTGCAGGTGATCTGGTCCATCCGAGGGAGCTGGTTCATTACTTCAGAACTAGGGACAGAGTGTCTTTGCCACACAAGAGCTGGTGCCCTCAGCATTTGTGTCTCTAAGCAGGAATACCCACAGAACACAGTGGTTAGACAAGCTGTGGGCGTCCATCTAATATACCCAAACTCCAAAAGTGGCATCATTACTTTCTTTGCCAGAGGATTTATTTATTTATTTACTTTATTTATTTATCCTCTGAAATACTTATATCAGAGGATCCTTTGGGGATTTTGTTGAGCAGACTTTCCACTGAAGATGTGATTTGGTGTTGCTGGTCCGGCCTCAGCACATCAGAAACTCTTGCTACCTAACGCTTCCTCTTTCTTGCTCCATTTTCTCTCCCCTACCCCCAAGATGAAATCTTGCATGGTCTAAGACAGGAGTCAACTGAAAGTGATCTCCAAAAATCCTGTTCATTTTCGATAGTTCCATTGGAGTTTGATACCCCCCAGTTTGTGAACTCCTATCTTCCAGTGCATTAAGTCCACTGCTACACTGGGAATACTTTGCTCTGTGAGGGCACAGATCCAACCTCCAAAGTTATATTCACTCTCTTTTAAGGATTCTCCTCTAGTTCCTGAGGAGGTATCAAGAATATCTACTGACAATTAGCATCTTTACAAGGTATGGCTCTGCATAAACTGTTCATCAAAGGAATGTGAAGACTTCCCTTGAAAATCATACACAGAAGATAAGTAGACAATTACAGTCTATCTGGCAAGTATGGGTGTGGCACAAAGACAGCATGTGATATGGAGCACAATTTTAGACATACAAGAGAACAGCAAAGTTGGGGCAGCAGATGAGGTTGACAATTTGTGTCAGGAGTTAAAAACACAGCAGAAGTTACAGGACGATGCTCAAGTCTCCGAGTTTCAGAAAATCAGCCTCATATATATTTCAAGGCCATGCATGCTATGATAGAATCATGGCGGCTAGGAAGAAGCATGCGGAAGTTAGGTCAAGACAGCAAGCTATTGGGTTATGGCATATTCAGGAAAGAAGATCTAAGGATATCTAAGATGTTTTGAAATCTTTTAACAAGTCTGTTTAAAAATTATAGATTCTTAGCTCCAAGTAGTCAATAGAGACAAGGATTGGGCAATCTCAGAATAACCTGCACTGTCTTTTCATTTCTTAAGTTAAGATTATTTAATGGGATGCCAGAAGACTGGTAATGACATATAAACACAGAGTGGAAATAAATACTAAGCTAACAAGAGATGCAAGAGATGTGTGTCTCACACAGGAGGAATTAAGGAGGATCTAAGGATTAAGACTGAGCAAAACGGTCTTTACTTTCTATCTTTTTGGTTTAAGGACACATTTGTAGTGCTGGGACCTATCCCAGCTCAGTGCTGGGGGGTTGCCCCCTGGGGGCAATGCTTAGCACCACGCAGTGCCAGGGATCAAACTGGGTGTTTCCTTAAGCAGAGAATGTGTGCCAGGTCTTTGAGTTACCTCCCTGGCCAAATGAACCTCGTGAATTTCCACTCACCAATAGGATTGAGGGGTAGAATTTAAATATCTTATGATAAAAATGTTTTATCCTCTTAGGACATTTCACATGTTGACTTTCCTGATTATGGAACCAGGTAACCTCTAACCTCTATTTCATTCTATTTTGGGAGAGTCTGAGGCGATTTTTCTAACTACAAATTTTATTACACACACTTCATTTATTTTTCTAATAAATGAACTAATTTATTGATATATATGCCTATGTTCCATATTAAGATCATATTATACTAATGTCCTGTGTTTATCACTTCAAACTGGCGTCACAGGTCTCAGAACTAAGCAAGCAGCTGTTAAGCTATGAACATTCTTTAACTCTGGAGTTTGTGGGACAAACTAAGGCGTTTATAAAGCCAAGATTCAGATTCATCTTTTGGTCTGGAGAGATAGGACATTAGGTAAGGTGTGGGCCTTGCACACGTTCAGTGTGGGTTCAATCCTTGGTATACTGCATGTGGTCCCCCTGGGTCCTCGAAGAGTGATCCCTGAGTACAGAGTCAGAGTAAACCATGATCACAGTTCGGTATGCCCCCCAAATTAAAGAGAAACAACAACCAAAACAAAAACATTCATCTTCCCCCACTAGGGCTCACATTAGACTTTCCTCCCCTCAGCAGTAACTCCTCTGGTATGGAGTGACCCATATTTTTCACTTCTAAGTTATCTTGTGTTCCAATGCAGTTATTGAGCTGTGGCTGTTTCAATTAGTCATTCACTAGTTCCACCAGGCACGGAAGCTGGAGGTGCTCCAATGATTCCAACAGGCTCTAGACATTCTTGTACCAACCCCAGTCTGACATAGGGGTTACCTTCATTAAAAAAAAAAAGTCAGTTTATTGTTTGTGGCACTAGAGGATCCTTTTCTGACTGCTGAGAGATTGGTATATAGTTTCTAATATGGCTAAGCCACTCTGAATGACTTAAGTTTAGTAGAATCCTTTTTGTACCTCCTGAAAGAAGTGTTCCGGTTCCATGAAGAACCAAGATCTCTAACTCAGGAAAGATCTGGAGTTTCAGATATTTCTGAAATACAGGAAATTCAAGCACATAGTGTCAAGTGAGTTTATTGGAATTGATGATGGATGTTAGTAACTCCTATTTCCACCCCTCTAAGTGAGAATTTGCTCGTCTAGAATGGGAAGGAAGCTCATCATTTTCTATGATCACACTTGGTCTCTGCCTCTGCTGCCTTGATATCTCATCTTTTGTCCTAATTGAGCACCCGCCTTGCTGGTGGCTCATCTGTTTCTCACCGCAGAGCCTTGAAGACCAGGAATCCCTGGTTAAATTCTGGCTTTGCTGCCTATCACAACCATTTTTTCCATCTTGCCTCTGACATGAGTGCTCTCATGCCACCCTGAATGTTCTAGAATCCTCTCATCTCAGTCACTGGGAGACCAGATTCAAAGCAAGCTCTGCCATTGAGCTACCAAACTAACTTACAAAGAAGGGTTTTTTTTCCGACTTATAAAACAAAATCAAAAACAAAAAGAGGTATGTTGCAAGAGAATGTCTGTAAGATTAGAGCACCTGACTAAATGTGGAAACAGTGATTCATTATTTGCCACAGAGTTGTAAGTGCTTCTTATCATTCTCTGACATAGAAAAGAGATGGGTTTTGAAAATTTTCCTCCCCTGCTGAAGCTGTGAAGTTGCTACCTCTTACTCCCTCTCTCTCTCTTCATTTACTAGCTGAAGAATCACATTTTCTTCCCCAAGTAGCATCTAAGTGGTAGCATGTATGGGTTATAAAATTGGTTAGGTATGGAGTGTGAAGGCAATTTTAATATTGAATTTATTTAGTCCAGCACATTTCTTTTGTACATATAAATGTAACTTAAACAAATCAATTCCATCTGATTAAACTTACTTTACATGCTTAATGTACCATGGACTCTCTTTCTCCTCTGGTGCTTTTTCCAAAGACCACAGGGAGAGCATTTAGATGTTCGTTTTGCATGTCATCCCAGAGCACATAAAGTCCAATAGATTCCAAAGGAAACATTGCATTAAATTAATTCGACTTCAGCTTCAAATGTTCATCATGTATGATAAACAAAACTGAAAGAAATGATAAGATGTGGTGTCACATTTCATTTAATATCTAAATGCACTCACAACATGCTAATATCTAGCACTGTAGGCTTGTGTACTTTTATATGGCATACCTCCTCAGGAAAAGAAAAACTCTCAAAGAACCTGGAATCGGCAGATAGAATGTGAAGTTAAAAATTATTTAGAGTGGTGATTCTCAGCCTTGATTGCACAGGACAGCCATCCAGGGAGACAGCAATATTTTCAATTCTCTTCTTTCACCTCAAATCAATTTGTTCTGAATTTCTGTGTGAAAACCCACACATAGATACTTTTTGAAGCTTTCCTAGGTAATTCCTTAGGTAATGTATAAACAAAGTTTAGATTCTCTGACTTAAAGAGTAGTTCTCAAAGGTATGCTTCATACCTCTGAAATATCTGCTAAGACTCAGATTAGAACTCCTGTAATCTGTGTTTTACTTTTGTTGCTGTTGCATGATTTTATTTTATTTATGTATTTATTTATTTATTTATTTATTTTTGTTATTGAGTCACCATGTGGAAAGTTACAAAGTTTTCAGGTTTAAGTCTCATTTATACAATGCTCAAACACCCATCCCTTCACCAGTGCACATATTCCACCACCAAGAATCACAGTATAGCTCCACTCCACCCCCCCACAGCCCTAACCCCCCCACACAGCTCTAACCCCCCACCCCACCTGTGTAACTGGTAAATTTCACTTTACTTTCACTTTGATTACATTCAATATTTCAACAAAACTCACTATTATTGTTTGGAGTTTCTCCCCGCTAAAGTCGGACTTGCTGAAAAGGAAGCATTAGATAATTTGTTTTCCATTGCTGAGAATGAAGAGGTATGAGGTCGAGTGACCGCACTAGCGGCCTCACGGTTTTGGGTTTCTGTATTTTAGTATTTTAGTAACTAAGTCCAGAGAAACGTCTGCCAGAGATTGCATCATTGCAAACATGTACTTCTCGGTTATATTATATTCCACATATGAGAGCAATCTTTCTATGTCTGTCTCTTTCTTTCTGACTCATTTCACTCAACATGATACTTTCCATGTAGATCCATTTATATGCAAATTTCATGACTTCATGTTTTCTGACAGCTACATAGTATTCCATTGTGTAGATGTACCAGAGTTTCTTTAACCAGTCATCTGTTTGGGGGCACTCTGTTTTTTTCCAGATTCTGGCTATTGTAAACAGTGCTGCAATGAACATGGAAATGCAGATGTCATCTCTACTATACCTTTTTGCCTCTCCGGGATATATTCCCAGGAGTGGTATTGCTGGGTCAAATGGAAGCTCAATTTCTAATTTTTTGAGAATCGTCCATATTGTTTTCCAAAACAGCTGAATTAACAAATTCGTTCTTTAATCTGAAAGTTTCTGAATCTGTACTTTTAGAATTTGCATTTCAAACAAATCCCCAAATGATATTCTTGCTGCTGGTCTGAAGACCACTCTTCAAACCATTACATTGAAAGAACCCAGTCGATCTCAGATAAGAAATAACTTATATAATATAAACATTAATAATAGTCCTAAAAAAAGATGCAAGCAAAACCTCTCAGCAATTCTATGGGCAAGGAAAAAGAAAGTGGGAGGTGTAAGGGGAGAATTTATCTCTATTTGTGATTCTGTAAGAGAAAAATAAATAAATCTAAATAAATATTACTAGTGCAGAAACCTGAAATTCCATACAAAGAAAAAAATTCAACAAACTTGACAATTCAAATGTAAGAAAAGGCCAAGAGATGCCAAAGGACCCATTTGTTATTTGAAATATCTTGGGTAAAACAAGAAAGGGAGAAAAATTATCAACCAAAAATTTTATAATTTTGACAGAAAGTAACAAATTGCACGTGAGTTTCATTATCAGAATAGACAAGCGTGACAATAGAAAAATGAACAGTAGAAAATTTGCCACTACTCCTGTTAAGTTTGGATTTCTCTTGGAATCTAGTACACATAGTTGTATTCCCTAACTTCTCCAATAGCTATACTTGAATATTTGAACATTACACCCGTGTCCTACACATCTGAAATATTTATCAGGGTATAACTAAACTCAAAGTGAAGAAAATTCATTTTTGACATTTCTTCTGCCCTGACCTGATACCCAGAGCATATAACAGTGTCATATGTTATCTATGTGTATACTTACATGAACAATAAAAACCCAAGTGTTTTGTTGTCGACTAATGAATTCCATGCAGTGTTTAGTTTATGGATATGAAGTTGAGATATAGACCTTAAATACTCAGATATAGACCTTAAATACTCATCTGTGCTTCTTTATGTTGAATTTTAGAACTTCATTAAGTTTTTCTATTTCACAATTTGAGTTATATTTATTGTATGTATAATTTTGTGGAGTGATAGCATAGCAGGTCGTACGTTTGCCTTGCATGCAGCTCACCCGGGTTCGATTCCTCCTTCCCTCTCAGAGAGCCCACCAAGCTACCAAGAATATCCTGCCCACATGGCAGAGCCTGGCAAGTTACCCGTGGCGTATTCGATATGCCAAAACAGTACCAAGTCTCACAATGGAGACATTACAGGTGCCTGCTCAAGCAAATCTATGAACAACGGGATGACAGTGCTACAGCGCTACATAATTTTGTCTATTTCTAAAATATCATGCTATCTGAATTACTCTATCTTGAAGTTGGATAGTGTTAATTCTCAAATTTTGTTTTGTCTTCAATATTGTGTTGACATTTTCCCTCTCAATTTATATTTTAGGTTCAGTTTATCAATATCCACAGAATAACAGGAACTACATTAGAAGTTTAGTAAATATGGATCTCAATTTGAAGAAAACTGCAATTTTGACAGTATTGTACCTTATATCTTCATCCATGAAATCTGTCTCTACCTATTTCCTTACCTAGCTTTATAAACTATGATTTTGTAGTTTTATTCATATGATATTTTTTTAGATTTACACCAACATATTTGATTTAGTTTCAGTGCAAAAATAAATAGCATGATTTTTAAATTTTAAGAGTAACATATTCATTGCTGGTATATAGGAAAATGATTGACTTTTGCATTTTAACTCTATAACTTACTAGAATTGTTTATTAGTTCCAGGATTTTTTTTTGTCAACTATTTACATCTCACACAGATATTGACTCTCTGGGAACAAAGACAGCTTCAGTCTTTCACCTAGTATCTGTGTTTTTCGATATCTTTTTCTTGTCTTATTATACGAGCTAGGATTTGAAGTTTTGGGTTGAAACTCAGTAATGCATCAGATTACTTATCATTAGTTTATGAATTTGTATGTTTACTTTTCATTTTTTTTCTTTAGCAGGATGTGGAAGTTCCTTTCTATTTCTGGATTACTGATTTTACTATACTGGATATTGTATTTTGTCAATTTATTTTCTTTATCTATTTCTATGATTATGTAGCTTTGCTTATATATTCTATATATGGGATGTATATCTGTAATTCATTTTAGAATGCTAGATAAGTATTGTTTACCTAAGATAAATCCCACTTTATTAAGATGCATATTTTTTAATTAGTTGAGTTACATTGGTAGGTTTTTTGAGAATTGTTGAATTTATGTTTATAGGAGATATAGGTTTTATGATTTTCCTGTTATTCTTTGCCTAAGTTTTTCTATTTAGATAATTTCCTCATAAGATGAGTTAGGGGGTATTTCCTTTCTTATATTTTGGAAGGAATATTAGATAACTGAAAAGTTTTTATCCTTAAATGGTTGGCAAATTCACTCTTTTTTTTTTTTTTGCTTTTTGGGTCATACCTAGCGATGTACAGGGGTTACTCCTGACTCTGCACTCAGGAATCACTCCTGGTGGTGCTCAGGGGACCATATGGGATGCTGGGAAGGGAACCTGGGTTGGCCGAGTGCAAGGCAAACACCCTACCCACTGTGCTATTGCTCCAGCCCCTGGAAAATTCACTTTTAAACTCATCTGGTGTTATTGATCTTTACGGAAGGTATGACTTACTGATTCAGTTTCTTGATATTGGCCTATTCAGATTGTATTGTATTTCCTGTGTGACTTTTGACAGATTAACTTTTGAAGAATAGTACTTTCACTTATAAAATTTATGGGAATAGAATTGTTCACAGTGTTCTCTTATAATTTTTATGTTCATATAATCTAGTCATATATTTTCATTTCTTAGTTTAGAAATTTGTGTCTGCTCTATTTTTTTCTTAGTTTGGCAGAAATTGATCAATTTCATTGATATTTTCAGCAAACAAAACGTTGGCTTCCTTGATTTTTTTCTCTGTTATATTTTTTGGTTTTCAATATAATTTATTTCTGCTCCTATTATTTATTTTTTCCATACCTTGGATTGTGTATTGTGTATTTTGTTGTGACACCTTGGATTTAATTTGTTCTTTTTCCAGCTTTCAAAGGTGGAAACTTAAATTGTGGATTCTCGATCATCTGTTCTACTCTATTCAGTACTATCCCTATCCCTTCAAGACTGCTTTTACTAGCTCAGATTTTGATAAGTTTTCATTTAGTTTAAAATATGTTATGATTGACTTTAATAGTTTTAAACCAATAAAATATTTTAGGTCGCTCTTAATATATTGAATGATATTCTGTTTAGTCTGTGCTTGACATGAATCCCTGTCTCCTCAGCCTTGACAACAGATGTTCCTCAGTGTCCTCTTCTGTGTTATGAGGAGAAGTGAGTTGGCTTTAGTTTTTCCTCCTTCTACCTTACTGATAGGATGGAGTCGAGACCCCATACTCCTTAAATGCAGAACTGGAAATGGGGCCATGTCTTTCTTTGTCTTTTCATTTTTTCAAAAATGGCAAATTCAGTGGATGAGACATAAGCAGTTACTGAGACAATAAAGCAAAGACCACATGTTTAGATTAAAATATAGGAGTTTTGCTTTCTAAAAATGTAGCACATTTTCAGGTACATTTCTAGCCACATTTATTTCAGACTTCTAGAACCTGAGAAGAACAAACAAAATTTAATTGTTATTAGTTACTCTCTGATCATTGAGTAAAATAATCTGAATCAAAATCTAAACATTAGAACAATTAGAAATAGGTTGTGTTTTTAATTTTGGTTTCTAGGAGAACATTATGATTAACATAAATACAGCTATAAATACAAGATAGCTTTGAGAAGAGAGGATGAACCATATCTGGTAATTTTTGATATCATGTCACGACTAAGAAATTTTGAGGCTTTCATTACCACTTACCAAAAAAATATCATGATAGGGAAAGTTGGAAAAAAATCACTTGTAGTTGTTTTCCTGATGCAAGAAGTAACCCCTCTCACTTCATTAATTGACATTAATTGACTAAAAGATTCAAAAATACAGAAGGGAGGAACCTACCTCCCAGGGAAAGGATATTTAATTAGTAGAAATTACTTCCCAGCTTTAATTTTTCAATTTGGAGCCTTTCTAAACACCATTACACCATCCTAACAAGAATGTACAGAAAATCAATGAACTGAGAAGCTTAATGTAGTGTAACATGACAAAAGTTGAAAATATTGTGCAATATAGTATTATAGTGAACTAATCCGACTGAATTTTTTTCCTTGTTACTCCAAACCCTTTTAATGCTTTGGAGTTCTCTGATAATGAAGCTTTTAGTTTAAAGTAATTTCTATAAAGTAGAAAGGGATTCCTTGAGGAAATGACTTCAAGTCCTTTTTTGTTATTGTGAAGCAGGATGAATGGCAGGTAAAGTATGAAGATAACCCCTGAGAGTCAGAATTCCTCCACAGTCAATTCTCAGTGTGGAAAAGCAAGAAATGGTGAAAGCAGGAAACAAATAGAGCAGAATGCATTTAACTTCGCCAATGGGTTTGTGCAATGCCTGAAGCGCAGTAAAGTGTATATTTTCTATTTTAAAAAGTAAAGTTTGTTATTAATTTGGGGAGCAAGAGTTTGACTTTTTTTATTTATTTGCTTTGAATTGGAGAGTTATCAAGTTTAGCTTCTCTCTAAAATCAGAATGCTTGCTATATTACCTCGTGAACTTGTCTAAATAACCAGATATTCCTCGACAAACCATTTCCTTCAATGTGTGCATATACTGAAATAACCCCTCCCCAAATGTGGAGAGAACATGGAACTGTTCTGTTCAGAAACTAAACCTCAGTCCAGCTGCTCACAGTCCTGTGTCCCCAAGCCCCATGTCTCAGAGTGTGAGATGGTTTCCCCAGCCCCACCCAGTAGGACAAGAGAGTAGTTCAATTAGCTGTTCTTCTTTGGGAACTGAAGAGCAAGATGCCAAAAAGGCTTGTGGAAGTCTTCATGTATGACATAGCATTGATTAGAACATACTCATCATTGGTGTCTCTGACAGGCCCGACATGCGTAAGCGTCTGGAGGTTGGGTTCCGGCAAAGAGAATCAGAAGTGGAGGCGTGTGCAATGCTCAGCAGGTCACTGTTTCAAATTGCAACCCACAGTGGGATTTGCCAGGGGCTGGCATATGTAACTCAGGGCAGGGGCGATTTCCTAAGCCCTGGACAAGTCAAGGAAGACTGAAGCAGCATATGTGCTCGGGGAGTCGTGAAGCAAGGATGGAAGCAAAGTTCACTTGGACTCACTTGGTCCAAGTTAAAGAAATCAAAGAGCAACCTTGACTGTGAAGAAATGAAGGACCTCCTGGGAGCTGAACTGTGACCTGGGTATGAACGCGGAACCTAGACTAGATGTTCTCACTGCTCTGCCTGTATGTATAGAAGGCAGCAGAGGTGGCAGAACATTGGCTCTAGATTCACTGGATCACTGGATCACTGTCATCCCATTGTTCATCGATTTACTCGAGCAGGCACCAGTAACCTCTCCATTCGTCCCAGCCTTGAGATGTTAGCAGCCTCTCCTTACTCGTCTTTCCCAATGATTGGAGGCTCTTTCAGGGTCAGGAGAATGAGACCTGTTATTGTTACTGTTTTGGCATGTCGAATACACCACCGAGAGCTTGCCAGGCTCTGCTGTGCAGGCGAGATACTCTCGGTAGCTTGCTGGGCTCTCTGAGAGGAGAAATATAGAGAGAAATATATATATATATATATATATCATCATAGAGAGAATATATACTCTCTATGCACATCTCTATGATGATGTGCTTCACGGTCCAGGAATATGTTCACTCATGCATGAGGCTCTGCCCAAGCATGTGGAAGGTGACCTGGAGCATGGCGGTGGTTGGGTAGTGGAGGACATTTGCCAGGGCTGGGTCCCTTGGGGAAAGGAGGGCTCTCACCTGTCCCCCTCTGGGGCACCCCAAGTGGAAACAGGCTGGCGCCAAGTCAGGCTCTAGATTACAGAAGGATAAATGGCAGGGGAGAGAAATGGAGTTGGAGAGCAAGAAGAGAGTCGAGAAATATCTTGGGGATAAAGGACAGGGCCTTAGACCTCATGTAGGGTGTAGAATCGAGGTCATCTGTGTGCCTCTGAACTGCTAGATCAAACACTACTGAAAGCAGAACATCTCAATTAAAATAATTAACTTGAAATATATCTGTCAAGGAGTCAGGTTGGTGATGGAAGGAGCTAGAGATCTTTTTTAAAATTATTATTGAATCATGGACTGGAGCAATAGAACAGGGGGTAGGGCATTTTCCTTGCACGCAGCCCACCCAGGTTCGATTTCTCGGTCCCTCTCAGAGAGCCCGGCAAGCTACCCGTGGGTATCCTGCCCACACGGCAGAGCCTGGCAAGCTACCCGTGGCATATTCGATATGCCAAAAACAGTACCAACAAGTCTCAAAATGGAGACATTACTGGTGCCCGCTCGAACAAATTGATGAACAGTGGGACAGCAGTGCTACAGTGCTACATTGTTGAATCACCATAAGATACAGTTCCAAAGTTTTCATGTTTGAGTTTTAGTTGTATAATCATTGAACACCCATCCCTTCACCAGTGTACGTTTTGCACCACCAATGTCCCCAGTATTCACCCATCCCAACCATTTTCCTGCCTCTATGGCAGACAATATCCTACATACTCTCTCTACTTTGGGGCATTATGGTAGAGCCTGGCAAGATACCCGTGGTGTATTTGATATGTCAGAAACAGTAACAACAAATCTCACAATGGAGACATTACTGGTGCCCACTCGAGCAAATCGATGAGCAATGAGATGACAGTGACAGTGACAGTAACAGTGATGGCTTGCAATACAGATACTGAGAGGCCATCACACTTGGTCCTTTATCTACTTTCAGCACACAGGAACTAGAGGTTTTTGGTAGAGGGACGTGGTCAGTGGGTGGTGGGACTGGAGGTGAGAACATTATGCCAAAAATCTCATTGTAATGAACTTTGCAAAATATAGCGCCTACATTTTTAGAAATTATTTTTGTTTAATTTGATTTTATTTATTTTTTATTAGTGAATCACCATGAGTTACAGTTACAAACTTATGAACTTTCATGTTTGCATTTTGTTTATATCTCTCCACCAGTGCCCAGTCCCCTTCCCAATGTTCCCAGTATTCCCCCACCCTCCCCACCCCCCACCCCACCTCTGTGGCAGGGCATTCCCTTTTGTTCTCTTTATCCTTCTGGGTGTTGTGATTTGCAACAAAGGCACTGTATGGCCATCGTGTTTGGTCTATATTCTATTTTCAGTGCGCAACTCCCATCCCGTGTGGGTCCTCAAACCACACTTTAGCTGATGTTCCCTTCTCTATGCGAGCTGCCCCTTCCTCCAGCATGTGGGGCCAGCATCCAAGACTTGGAGCCAACCTCGTGGTACTTATCTCTACTATTCTTGGGTGTAATTTTTTATTCCACAGATGAGAGCAATCTTTCTATGTCTGTTTCTCTCTTTCTGACTCATTTCACTTAGCATGATACTTTCCATGTTGATCCATTCCATTGTGTAGATGTACCAAAGTTTCTTTAACCAGTCATCTGTTCTCGGGCACTCGGGTTTTTTCCAGATTCTCTCTATTGTAAACAGTGCTGCAATGAACATTCGAGTGCAGATGTCATTTCGACTGTACTTTTTTGCCTCTCCAGGATATATTCCCAGAAGTGGTATTGCTGAGCCAATAAAAAGGGACACTAGGAAATGGAAACATATTCCCTGCTCATGGATAGGAAGAATGGACATTGTCAAAATGGCAATACTCCCCTAGGCACTGTACAGATTCAATGTGATCCTATAAGGATACCCATGAAAATCCTCAAAGAAATGGAGCAAACACTTCTGAAATTCATATGGAACAATAAATGCCCACGAATAGCTAAAGCAATTCTTGGGAAAAGGACAATGGGAGGCATCACCCTCCCCAACCTCAAACTCTACTATAAAGCGGTAATAATCAAAACAGCATGGTACTGGTCCAAAGGCAGATCCGCAGATCAATGGAACAGGGTGAAATATCTCTACACACAACCCCAATTGTATGAACATCTAATCTTTGATAAGGGGGCAAGAAATGTGAAGTGGAACAAAGAAAGTCTCTTCAACAAATGGTGCTGGCATAACTGGAAAACCACTTGTAAAAAAATAGGTTGACATCTGTCAACCTATCACCATGCACAAAATTCAGATCAAAATGGATTAAAGGCCTCAACATCAGACCAGAATCCATAAGGTACATTGAAGGCAAGGTTGGCAAAACTCTCCATGACATTGAAGCTATTGGTATATTCAAAGATGATATGCCACTGACCAACCAAGTGGAAACAGAGATAAACAAATGGGACTATATTAAACTAAAAGCTTCTGCACTGCAAAAGATACAGTGACCAAAATACAAAGACAATCTACAGAATGGGAAAGAATATTCACCCAATACCCATCAGATAAGGGGTTGATATCAAGGATATACAAGGCACTGGTTAAAATCTACAAGAAGAAAACTCCCAACCCCATCAAAAAATGGGGGATGGAAATGAACAGAAATTTTCTCAAGGAAGAAATACAAACGGCAAAAAAGCAAATAAAAATGCTCTTTATCACTAATCATCAGAAAGATGCAGATCAAAACAACTATGAGATACCACCTCACACCACAGAGAGTGGCTCACATCCAAAAGAACAAAAGCAACAGGCGTTGGCGTGCATGTGGGGAGAAAGGGACCCTCCTACACTGCTGGTGGGAATGCTGACTGGTTCAGCCGTTTTGGAAAACAGTATGGTCACTTCCCAAAAAATTAGAAATAATTTCTTATAGAGATTTTTTAAGTGAATCTACCTTTTTTTTAATTTGTAATTTACATTTTTTAATGCATCAGATATTGGAGGAAATTTTTTAAATTCAAGAAAGTGAACAAATCTGGAGACTTGTTCCTGTGAGCTATTCCGAGACCCTCTCTCTGAGTTCCTGGAGTCACTCGGCCCTGTTGCCTTGTGGCTTTGTTTACCGTCCTATGTCTTCTTCCCGTTTGACGGCCACTTCTGTCCAGGTGAACACTATTTCAAGTAGTTGCTTTCGAAACCCTGATCTGCACAAAGCTAAGTGACTATCAGGTCTTTATCCATATATTGGCATTCTGGGGTATTTTTAATTAAAATTTATACCTTGGACAACTAAATATTTAAAATGAGATTTTCTTGGTTCTTCAAAATTGCATGGTTTCTCTGACTTCCTCTCAGACACAGTTTTACTTTCTTCTTGACTTATGGCCCTTCCCTTCTCTCTAACTAAAAGATAAAACTGTCAATTCATTGTGAAAAACATTGGTTTATTTGTTAGTTGTTTCCCCGGTCACCTCACAAAACTTGCCTAAAGGCCTCCAACTTTCAATTCTAAAGAAGTCGATCAAAGTGCTTTTGTTTTTTTAAACATAGCCATGTTCAATCCAAGAATTCTGGAGTCGTTTGCTGATTCGGTGCTGCCTATGCCCGCCACAGCCACAAGAAGGGCCCAGTCATTAGCAGAAACCTTCCTGGGAAGGTTTACTGGAGGCTTGGGTGGCTATGCAGGGGTTAAAATTCTCAAACTAGCTAATTCAGAGTATCAGCAAGGGCCCAGCAGAAGGCAGCAGAGTTCTTGTAAGCACTGAAGTTCAGGCATCCAGGGGGGCCTCAGAATGAAGAGTTTCACTTGGGCAAGCACTTCTCACGTACTTCCTGCTCGTGCAATAGTGCCGGGCACGGCGAGCCCCCAGAAGCAAACCTGGGAAGAGCACGGAATACGAGAAATGTCGCTGGTACCCATCTGTCTCTGCCTCTTCTCTGCACAATTCTCGAAGCGAGAGAATATTCTCTTCACATCTCTCCGGCTGCTCAGTAGAGAATGCTATTTAATAAGTCTGTTATTTAATTTGTAGGTGGAAGAGCTTCCACAAAACAGGTATGAACACTGCGAGGGCGACCAATAGCCATGTGAGGCAGGCTAACTTTTGTGTTTATTTGGGGGCGACACCCTGTGGTGCTCAGGGCTTACTCCTGGCTCTGTGCTCAGGGATCACTCTTGGCGGGCACAGGGCACCCCGTGGGATGCCGGGATCAATCCAGGTTATAGGCAAATGCCCTACCCACTGTCCTACCACTCCAGTCCAAGGCTGGCTGACTTCTGTCACACAGAATATGAAATCGAAATATTAGCAGCGCGCACAAGTCCAGCTGTTCTTACAACCAAAACTGCAATATTTTTGATGTAAGGGAATGAAGAAAATCCTTTGCTCTGGCGAAAGAGCTCATCACTTACATTTAATACAAACTCTCGTTTTCCATAATCTAATTTCACCTATGCTCATCCTAGAACATCGACATAGCACCAATTTAATATGAAAATATTTCAGTAGTTCTTAAGCTTGTGGAAGAGCATTTGTGTAATCGCGAGGTGCATCGTAGGCTGCATGCACATTCCCTGACTTCTGTGAAAATAGTTCTGTCTTACTGTATCTCGTATAAGAGAAGGACATACTATATTAGACATGGCACAGTAGTCATATTAATTTTAAATTCATTTCAGGTAAAATTCCCATTTTACTAAGCTTGGCTGATTTTCAGAATTGCTCCAGTGTAGTCAAATGTCATCAAATAAAAGTTTATTTATCAGTTATTCACAGGGACTTTCTATTGTGCATTGGGTATTATCTTTTTTTGCTGTTTGTTTCCTTATGAAAAGCAGTAATTTATTGCACACTTCTTTTGCAAACAGTAACATCCTTCAACTTTTCTTTGCCTCCTTATGCCTATAGGGCTATGTGTGGACTTGAAATTTATTTACTAGACGTGAAATATGAGTACTTGCATGGTTCTTTCTTTAAATGTATTTGGTTATAGTTTGGGGGATTCCTAATGTGACCTAAAAATCATACTCTTGATAATAAATATCCCTTTTGTTTGTTTTTGACCCTACGCAGCGGCACTCCAGGCTAAGCCTAGACTGTGCTCGTGGAGCACTCCTGAGCATGTCGGGGGACAGACGTGGTGCTGGTCAGGGTACGGCCAACACCCTGCCCGTTACACTGTCTCTCCAGCCCTAAACGAAAATATTCCTAAATGGGAACATTGAAAATATTCCCATGATCCTATTACATAAGATTTCCACAATTGGATAGAAATTATGGGCATGCTGAGGGCAGGAATACAGATTATTGATAAGTTTTATTTAAGAACATCTGGACATTTGAAAGATGTTGTATATTTGCTGAATGACAGGGGTTGCAACTAATTTGAATTAACCCAGTGTCTGAGGTATTTAGTAGAAAGCTAAGAAACCTGCGAGGGTTACAAGGTAAATCAATAGTTGAACACTTGTAGACAGGGCAGGGAGAAGGGGATTTACCCGTGGACTTTGGCCAGAAAGTCGAAGCAGTGCAACTGCCTGGCAGAATGACCAGGGGTGACACAGACCCCAGGAGGGAGGGCAGATGTTCTTAATACACCTTAGCAGGAATGTAGGTCAAGTATTTAGTCCCTTCTGATAAGTCTCGCTGAATCCAGGGGCCCCTGGAGCAGGTGGATGTCCCCAGAGGTTTTCAGCTGCTTGGAAGTAGCAGAAGAATCTCAGTGACTGTGGTTGGGATCTACCAGAAGTGTGTGTGGGGCAGAGGGTAGGTACGATAGAGAAGAGACCAGTGTGACAATAATAGCAGAAATGACCACACTGGACAAAAATTGAGTGTTAAAAGTAGGCAAAGGGATATACCTAATAACCTTTCGGTATTGTTATTGCATGGCTGGGGTGGGGTGTGATGGGAGGGAACCTGGGGACGCTGGTGCTGGGAAATGTGCACTGGTGGAGGGACGGGTGTGGGAACACTGTATGACTGAAATCTGATCATGAACAGCTTTGTAAGGGTCTATCTCACAGTGATTCAATAAAAAATAAATAAAAAGTTTTTAAAAATCTCAACGATGGAGATTTAAGGAACTCACAAAATGCAAAGCTGAGAGCTTAGAGTTATATTCTAAAAATTTTAAGCAATGCAGCAAGGTAAGAAGGCAAGAATGGCAAGGGCTGTTTCTCAGTTTCCCCAGCCCTCCTGTGGTGGGTCTCGCTATTTCAAAGATGTGTTGGACTTGGATCAGAACTGCAGGTCCAGGCAAGAAAGGGACTAAAGACTTGAAGAGAGAAGGGCTAAACAGAGAAAAGCAATTCTGTGGATAGATTTTGATTTAAAAGGGTGATGCTTGTTTAAATGTGATGCTTACGAGTGCTGAGAGATCTACTAGCTATTCTGTATAGACAAGGTTGTGTAACTCTATCAGAGATTAAACATATATACAGGATTATGTAACATCCATAGGATGAATTCAAACTGTTTCCCAGAAGTTAATTTTTTTATTAGTGAATCACCGTGAGGTACAGTTACAGACTTACAAACTTTTGTGCTTGCGTTTCAGTTATATAATGTCGAGTGCCCATCCCTCCGCCAGTGCCCATTTTCCAACACCAATGGTGCCAGCTTCCTTCCCACCACCCCCACTCCCTCCCCCCACCCGACTCTGCCTCTGTGGCAGAGCATTCCCGTTTGCTCTCTCTCTCTCTCCTTTTGGGTGTTGTGGTTTACAGTACAGGTATTAAGTGGCCATCATGTTCGGTCTATAGTCTGCTTTCAGCCCCACATCTCCCATCCCGAACATGCCCTCCTAGCACCCTTTACTTGGTGGTCCCTTCTCTATCTGAGCTGCCTTTCCCCTCCAGCATGCAAGGCTGGATTCTAAGCTGTGGAGTAATCCTTTTAGTACTTATCTCTACTGTTCTTGAGTGTTAGTCTCCCATTCTGTTACTTTATATTCCACAAATGAGTACAGTCTTTCTGTGTATGTCCCTCTCTTTCTGACACATTTCTCTTAACATGATACTTTCCATGTTGATCCACCTATATGCAAATTTCATGACTTCATCTTTTCTAACAATGCATAGTATTCCATTGTGTAGATGTACCAAAGTTTCTTTAACCAGTCATCTGTTCTTGGGCACTCGTTTCTTTTTTTTTTCCAGATTCTGTCTATTGTAAACAGTGCTGCAGTGAACATATAAGTGCAGATGTCATCTCTACTATACCTTTTTGCCTCTCCAGGATACATTCCCAGAAGTGGTTTTGCTGAGTCAATTGGGAGCTCAATTTCTAATTTTTTGAAAAGCGTCCATATTGTTTTCCAAAAGGGCTGAACCAGTCGGCATTCCCACCAGCAGTGAAGGAGAGTCCCTTTCTCCCCACATTCCTGCCAACACCAGTTGCTTTTGTTCTTTCAGATATGGGCCAGTCTCTGTGGTGTGAGATGGTATCTCATTGTTGTTTTGATCTGCATCTCTCTGATGATTAGTGATGAAGAGCATTTTTTCGTGTATCTTTTGGCCATTCATATTTCTTCTTTGAGAAAGTTTCTATTCGCTTCATTGCCCCATTTTCTGATGGGGTTGGATGTTTTCTTTTTGTTGAGTTCAACCAGTGCCTTGTATATCCTTGATATCAACCCCTTATCAGATGGGTATTGAGTGAATACCCTTTCCCATTCTGTAGACTGTCTTTGTATTCTGGTCACTGTATATTTTGAGGTGCAGAAGCTTCTCAGTTTAAGGTAGTCCCACTTGCTTATATCTGTTTCCACTTGTTTGGCCAATGGTTGTAACCTTTAAAGATACCTTTAATGTTGTGGAGGACTTTGCCAACCTTGTCTTCAATATACCTGATTGTTTTCCAGAAAAACTTAACCTGAGAGAATCTTGCATAGAAGTAGTAAGGACATTGGAGATTGCCACCATAAATCCCAGTGGATGTTTTTCTTACCAATTAACCACTAATTTCTCATTTTAATCAGCAAAACCCATAGTGATAGAATGCACATTATTCAAATCTATTTACGACTTGAGTAATACAAGCTCAGTGAGAATTTGCTGGAAAAAAATATGTTCATTAGAGAGTAGATGTATATTTCTGTTTCTTCAGTAGGTCTTAAATTTTAATTATCCATGTTCGTGAAACAGGTGACATTTGTTACTGTGAATGCTGTGGCTTAGGAGCCTATTTAAATTTTTTATATTGGTAGCCACTTAATCCCATTTATTTAGTAAGTGATTTCCTTCCCCAAATAGTTCTCCACGTGTGGTGTTTCTGTCCATTCTGGCCCCTCCGCTGAGGACCATGTAAGTGTGGCCTGTCCCTATGCTCTTATCAAACAATTTAAATTTTTTTCAGTTTCACAATAAGACTAGTAAGGTATGAACACGTCCATATACACACCCTTTCTCTTCAAAATAGGCTGGTACTTGTTTTGTCATGGAAATTTCGGATGGGATGGCCAACTTTATTTAAAACTAGAGAAAGTTTGCTTTTGCGCTGCAGTTATATTACAGAATAACTGTCGGTGGGTTTCTGCCAATATATTATGTTTCCTATTTATGGATGCAGAATTGAAGAGAATCTCCAAAGATACCAGAACAGCACGTCTGGCACCTGGCCAACCACCGCATCGGAGAGCTCTGGGCGAGGCTCTGGGTGAGTGATCCAGCTTCCCACCGAAAGACGACCCTGTGCCTTTGCCCCACTTGCCTTCTCAAGTTTATCTCTAGCTATTCTGTTATTTCTCTTTCACAAACAGAGAGTATGCCCATGAGTATGCGAATATGTGGCTATTTCTACTTCTTTAAAAACAAACCTTCTCTTAACTCCTTCTACTCCCCCAACTACCACTCCACATACATGTTTCCATTTCCAGATGCCACAAAACTATTCACAGGGTTTTGGCTTACAAAGACAGACCTGCAGATCAAAGGAAAAGAGTCGAATATCCCGACACTGACCCTCAAATATATGATCACCTAATCTTTGATAAAGGAGCAAGAAATGAAGTGGAGCAAGGAAAGCCTCTTCAACAAGCAGTGCTGGGAAAACTGGGCAGCTGCATGCCAAAAAAAAAAAAAAAGAACTCAGACCTCTTTCTAAAGTGAGGGACAAAAGTCAGATCAAAATGGATTAAAGACATGGAGAGAGACCTGAATTCATAAGACACAGGGAGTAAAATGTGAGCAGAACCCTCCATGACATCGAAACTAAAGGCATCTTTAAAGATGAAACACCACTGACCAAGCAACTGGAAACAAAAATAAACAAGTAGGACTACTCCCAGCATTTATTTTCATTTTTGATTTTAAGCCACGCCCAGCATTGCTTAGGTTTACTCCTGGTTTTATGATCAGGGAAGGAATTGTGGGTATTTTTGAGGACCTAGGGGACCTGATATGGTGCTGAAGACTGAACCTGGGTCAGCAGCATGCAATGAAGTGCCTGAGCAGCTGTGTTATTGCTCCAGCCTTGTCGAAGCATTTTTATCATGTTTATTTCAGTCTGATGTCCCTTAAATAAGTTTCACTCAGGATTTCTCACCTTTCATTAAGACTATTTATTGCCTTAAAGTCATGAAATTTGCTTATAAATGGATAGACATGGAGAATATCATGCTAAGTAAAATAAGTCAGAAAGAGAGGGGCAGGCATAGAAGGACTGCACTCATTTGTGGCGTATAGAATAACATCACATGAGGCTGACACCCAAGGACAGTAGATACAAGGGCCAGAAGGATTTGCCCAGAAGACAGCTGGAATAAAGAAGGGATCACTAAGAAAATGATGGCTGGAGGAATCAGTCATGATGGGAGATGTGTGTCGAAAGTAGATAACGGACCAAACATGATGACCTCTCAGTGTCTGTGTTGCAAGCCATGATGCCCAAAAGTAGAGAGAGAGAGTATGGGGAATATTGTCTGCCATGGAGGCAGGGGGAGGGCGGGAAAGGGGGGGTATACCGGGGATATTGGTGGTGGGGAATGTGCACTGGTGGAGGGATGGGCGTTTGATCATTATGTGATTGTAACCCAAACATGAAAGCTTGTAACTATCTCACGGTGATTCAATAAAATTTAAAAAAATAAAAGACTTTTTGTCAATCTGACCAGTGAGCTCTCTCTACATTGATATTGGATTCCTTCTTAGAATATTGACATTGAGTTCACTTGAAGTTCTATTTTTCTAGGAAATGATTTAATTTTCTCAATTTCAAATGTATTAGCATACAATTATGCATTTTATCATCCTACAATTCTTTTAATGCCCCAAACATGTATGGGGATTACTATGTCTTTTATTTCCACCTTGTCTTACAAATAATTCTATTTAAGAAATGAACAGTTTTTCTTTCTTGGTCTTTGGTTATCACTTGCTCTTACTGTCATCAATATTATTTCATTTTACTTTCTCTTTTGAAAATAAAATGTTACTATTTACTATGTTTGTATTAGTTTGGGGCTGGAGCAATAGCACAGCAGGTAAGCAATAGCAGCTGCCTTGCACGCAGCTGACCCGGGTTCAAGTCCTCCATCCCTCTCGGAGAGCCCAGCAAGCTACCGAGAGTATCTTGCCTGCACGGCAGAGCCTGGCAAGCTCCCTGTGGTGTATTCGATATGCCCAAAACAGTAACAACAAGTCTCACAGTGGCGACATTACTGGTGCCCGATCGATCAAATCTATGAGCAATGGGATGACAGTGGTAGTGACAGTGTATTTGTTTTCTGTGTTTACTTTATGGAGTGCAGTTTCAACTACTATCAATTTGCTGTCTCTATATGCATCCTTATACTCTTTTTTTAACCTTCATGAGGGTGAGAATTGGGTTAGCTGACTGTAAACCTTTTCATGGGGGGGTGCTCCCAAGGAGTGCTTAAGAGTGCTAGAACTCGGTCCAGCAATACTTGGTTGGTGGGACCAACTGGCTGAGGGCTTGGCCCCGGCGATTCAATGCTGCTCAGGTCCATCCTGTCAATGCCCTCCCAAGTGACACCTGGCAGAGCTTGGAGGGCCATGTAACACGTATGCCCTAGACATACGTGTTTTTAACATGTTTGGTTTTACATATAACATTGTTGTTTACTTGTTCTCTTATTAATTTGAAATTTTTTTGCTATTTTCTGACTTATGAGCTCCTTAGGCACATAGTTAACTTGCAAACACCAGGTTTTTCCATGATCCTTTAGCTTACTGCTCGTGTAAAATTCAGAAAATATGCTCTAATTTATTTAATGCCTTTAATACTTTTTGAGATATGCCTTATAGCCAGGCAGATCAAAAAGTTGTCTGCATCTTTTACATGTATTTTAGTGGAATCTGTATTCTGTACAGTGTGCGGAACTGTGGGTGAGACACTAGATTAAATTTTATATGTATAAAGTTAATTTTTTCTGTTTTTGTGTATTTTTACTTGTTCTAATAATTGTTAAGAAATGTGTTTTCTTCAAATCTCAAATTGTGGCTGCAAATTTAACTTTTTCTTTGTGTTGATGTCTAATTTTGTTTCAGATATTTGGAGCTAAGTATTAGGTACCTACAATCTAAAATATACTTTTCTGGTAAATTGAAACCTTTTCCACTTTGAATGAATTCTTTGCATGTAATAATGTTTTAGCCTACAGCAACTTTATTTTATAAAGAATTAATCAAGATGTCTTGCTACATAATTTTAATGTAGTCTTTCTGTATATCTTAGATGTCTCTAGTCAGAAGCTCGGAGTCAGATGTCAGTTGGCTTTTGTATTCCAGCCTGAAGAAAGTTTGATTTTTTAAATCACAACATCCAATCCATCCCCATCTAATAAAAATTATACTTAGATATTTGATGGTTTATAGTTTTCTCACTTGTTCATGATTCTTTTCTTTACAATGTATTGATTAGTTTTACTATTCTCCCTATCTTTAACATCCATTAGTTAAAGTTGGGGGGAAGTTTTTTCTTTCTTTTAATATAATCAACTTTTTAAACTTCATTTAGTGTTGTGGTAAAAGTAAAAACCTCAGCTTTTAAATAGCCATTTCCCCTTGAGAGCAGGTAGGATTTGTGATGGTCTCCTCTGATTTCTGCCTTGTAGGCAGGAGGGATTTTGCAGACGTAATGAAGGTCTCTAATCATTTGACTTTAAGTACTCAAAAGTGAGATTATTCTGGAGAGGAAGGAGGGAAGGCTGGCTGACGTAATAAGGTGAGCCTTTAAAAGAATAAAGAAGCAGTCACAAAGATAAAGAACATGCATTAATAGGAAAAGGATTTAAAAGGCAGATTACTAGCTGATTTTGCCACAGCAACAATGAAAATCAGAAGTTATTGGAGTTATATCTCAATGTGCTCAAGAAAAGAGCCCCCAGAATTCTATACAAGACAAAAATAGCTTTCAAGAGTGAGAGGATGATAAAGAAAAAAGAGTTTCAAGCAAGCAAAAGGGTGAGCTTTCTATCAGATGAAATCATTAAAAGAAAGTTCACTAGTATATAAATACTAGAGGGGTGACATGTTTTGGTTAAATGGTGTATGTGCAGAAGAAGAAAGAGAAAAGGAAGTGCTCATATGTGAATAAATCCACATGCTCATTGATAGTATAACATAACAACCTCAAAGTCTTCTAACGCTAAAACCAAAACAGACTAGTCCTTAGTTAAAAGTTAAAAATGCTAAAGTTGCATCCTTTGGATGAAGATATATGTCAATTAGTTTTAAAATATGAGAAATGTCTATTAAGTGTTCCAATGTAATTGCTGTATTTTTCTACCCTTACACAACAAATTAGCACCAAGTCAGGAGCTTTCAAAACTATGCAAGTTAATAACTTATATTCCCATGACCCAGAAGTTCAGGATGCTTCAGTGTAGGGGGAAATGGTGCTCTTATCACAAGTGTGTGGCGCTCTGAATGTCTCCAAAGAGGAAAAACGTCTGAGCCCTTCTCTCTGCCATATATAAAAGCCACTGGCAGCGGGCGATGCAGTTCAGTAGCAAAGGTAAATCATTAAAAGTCCAGAGGAAACCATCAGAGAATCTCTCCGTGAGGCAGGCAACAGTTTCTTAGAATCTAAAACATTAATCATGAAGGAAAGTGTAAGTAAATTAGACAATACTAAAAGAGCGTCTATTGATGAGAAGGTAATAGTGAGAGTGTAACCGTGAGCTCCAGAGTTCTTGAGACGGGGTCCCACCTCTGATGAGGAGACTGTGTTAGGGGGTTGCTTATTGTCAAACACTTTTCTCACATGACTTGGGATGTCGCTGTACAATGCAGCAAAACCTTAGTGTCACCCACAGTGCCTGTCCCCAGCAGAAGTCCAGCCTCGTCACCTTCCCTCCTGTCTCCAGATTCATTCTAAAACCAGTGCCTTTGGCAGGAGACTTATTGCCATTGGGGGTGCATTTTCTAAACATATTTTTGTTATTTCCCTGTTTCAAATAGTCCCACGCATTGTGTCAGAGTCTTTCATGTTCTAAGTGCAGCTGCTGTTTTGTGCCTTCGTAGGGAATGTGTAATCAATAAGCTTGCTAGGGAGAGCAACATTAATGGCATATTTTGTATTGCTGGCCAGTAGTTTAGTATCAGTGAGTCAAGAATATATGTAAAATTATGTTTTTTCCAGAGAGTACAAAAGATAAGGTGGTTTATTGATCTATTAGCACAGTGTTATGACCAGAGGCTTACAGAAACTGAACCATAAGTTAGTCCTAGGAGCAATTGCTTTGCATTCCTTACTGGGCCTTCATTATGACTTGACAGAACAACCAACTCAAATAGTGAAAACTGGATGTACTTGTAATACATATGTTTTATAATACATATATAGAATATACAAAAACTTATAAAATAAAGTGACGGTCAATCCAATATAAACATATACAAAGACTAAACAGCTACTTCATTAAAAGACCAATCCATTTACACAGTTGAATACTGATATTTACACATACACGCACTAACATACACATATATCTAGCTTTGCTCTGCCCCTCTGTTTCACTTACAAAATGATCACCTACTACTTATATAAATAAAAGTTGTTTTTAAATAATAATTTTCTATTTGATGAACTCCCAGTGCAAAAATGTTTGCTGCTATTTTAGTTGTTTACTCTGCAGGCAACAGAGCAAACATGTCTAATAAAGCCCCACTTGTATAGTGGGAGCGACAAACACGGCTAAAAACCACCCAGTCGATTCAATATCACTTGAGCCCATACTTTATTTGCAGAGCTAAAAACATGTCTTAAAGTAATCTTTACTGAGGTCCCTCTAAGTGCATTTTAGGATTTCAGTTGAGAGTCCTAATATTTTCTGAGGAAATATGGGCATGAAAATTGAAGTTCTTGTGCAAGGAAAAAAAAAGAAATGAAAGAAAAAGAAAAAGTGTCCAAAGGATTCTTTAAAAAGATGATCAAACTCTGTCCAGACAGGGTTGCCGGGATAACTTTGGTTCCTCTTTGTACTTCCCCCAGGAGTCTTTGCTGCTCTGCTCCAGTCCTGACCCTACTCAGCCCCGGACCGAAACTATTGCCCCTCTGCTCAAGCCTTCTCTGCCTTCTCCTCCAGGAGCAAACCTTTCTGGTGCTTTTAAAACATTCCTCTCTTTCCATTCTGTTTTTGCAGTATGGTTGTTAGTGTGTGTATAATATTTCTTCCACCCCATATGATAAATATCCAGGGCAAAGACACTGTGCCTTAATTACCTATTTGGATCCTGAGAATTCCAATCTCAAGACTTGAAATGCACTCGAAGCCTTCTTAGAGACTTATGGAAAAGTTAACTTTTCTATATGTTTCGGTTTAATCATCACTTCCTAAGCCTGGAAACAATAAGGGAACGGAAGTCGGGAATAAGTAGGTCATAAACAAACAAGGGTCCCCAGCAGAGAGAGCAGTAGTTGGCAGTGGCAGTCAGGAACAGAGTGGCAGGGGCAGAAAGCTGCCTGCCCACCTGCCGTGGCACTTTCCCTCCAGGCCTGCTCCTCCGGCCGCTTGCTTCCTTGTGTGGCTTTTGCTTTTCACTGTCCTGTTTCCCTGCCCCTTGAGCCCCACCTGGGTTGGGCTTGTTTCCTGCAGAGCCAAGTGGAGCTTCCCACGGTCTGGGACTCAGCTGCCACCACTATACTCCTGGTCACGGAATGAAGGGTTTCATAAGCTCCATGGGGAGGCAGCCCTTCCATGTGCTAGGAGACAGACATCCTCTTAAGTTTCCATGGGGAAGCTTAGATTTTCTTTTAGGCAGGGAAATGGAATGATAGTACCATTGATAGGGTGCTTGCCTTTACCCGGCCAACTCAGGGAACCCCAGGACCCCATATGATCCCCCAATTCCGTCAGGAGTGATCCCTGAGTGGAGACCCAGGAGTAAGCCCTGAGCACCACCAGGTGTGATCCAGAAAAAGAAAAAAGTTCTTTGGATGAGCTGAGAGATAGCACGGGGTTAAAGGGTCCCATCTTACACATGTATGACCACACCCCCAAGCCCCACAGTTCCATGGTCCCTGACACCACACTTGGTTCCCCACGTACCACCCAGAGTGAGCGCCCAGCACAGAGCCAGGAATATGGCCCTCATATTTGTTTTGATAATCAATTGATCAAAATGACGTTCTCGTGTCCATATTGACGCTTGAGGACATGAATCTGGCAGCGTTCATGGATGGCTTACCAGTGAGGACAGCGCCTCTGAGATGGAATCCACTGACATGAGCCACGGGGATCCATTTCCTACTGTTTATTCAAAAGATAGAAAAATATCTTGTCTTTTCCGCTCATATAAATAAATGTTACTGGAAGTTGGGAATTTTGAAATGGATAGTGACTGGTCTGCCGGAAGAGAGAAAATTAAATAAATGACAGCAACTGGGTCGAGAGCCCAAGGCAAGAGCAAGATTAATGTTGGTGGATGATGCTGTTGCGAGCTGCGTCTTCTCTCCGCCCTGGGAGGCTGCCCTGGAAGTGCTCTGGAGACAGCTGTTTTCCCCAGCAGCAGCTGGAGCTTGGCGGCCCTTTGGGCAGCATCAGATCACTCCGTGCTTGGTCCCTGTGTCTCCGGGGAGAGGCTAGTTAGAGTCTCCAGCTGCAAACAAAAGACAAATGAAAGGAAAGGACACACGAGAGAGGGCGGGTAATTTAATGGAGCCATCCAAATTGTTTTAAACCCCCAACCTCCAGGGGGGAAGAGAAGCCAGCCTTCCCGAAACTCCGTCCTACACTGTGCATGTGATCGAATCTGCAGCTGATGAAAGATTCAGCATCACTAGCTCCGGGACTGTGACCTGCATCAAAGGCCTGGAACAAAGAGCTGGTGGTCTCAAGGAATGCAGGGAGTGAGACCCCCATCCCCTGGGGCTCCAGCTGTGCTTCTCTTTGATTCCGGGTAAAGCCATTCCCAGTGACAGGAGGTAGAAATGTGCGAGACTTTCATCCAGGTGGTGCAGAAGAAAGTCCTTCCATGCACCTTTCTTAGCACAGTTCCTAGAGACTCTCTTCTCTAGCACCTTCCACCTTGAATTCTCCCTCCCAACAGCAGCCACTAAGAGACACCCCACATCCCAAGAAGCCATCTTGAGGTCAATTCCAATGGCCTCCCTACCCCCTCTTCTCCTATTCACCAAGTTCTTTAGGTTCTATTATCCTACTGGGTCTTTTTTATGTTTGAGGGCCACACGCAGCTCAGGGTTAGAGGAGTTACTCCTGGCTCTGTGCTCAGGAATTACTCCTGACATGCTCAAGGGACCATATGGGATGCCGGGGATTGGACCAGGTCAGCTGTGTGTGTAAATGCCCATGTTGTACAATCGCTCCAACCCCCCTTAATGGTCTTTACTCTCAATTCTGTCCTCTTTGTCATTTTACTGATCTTGCTATAATATGCACCACCCTAACCCTTTCATTTTCTAAAACAAACTACTATCTTCTGAGTGGCTTAAGCAACCCAAGTAGCAATTCCTCAGATTTAGGGGCTAGGTCTAAAGTGTTGGCAGATTCTGACCCTGAGGACACATTTACTGCTCTGTCTCCACATAAAAGAGGGGCAGGAGAGCTCCCTGCATTCTACTCTATGAAGTCATTAATCCTATTCACAGGGCCAGGGGGATGGTGTACAATCATTACACAAGATACTCCTTTATTCTCACCTTGCAATCCATTCCCTACACTTAACCAAGGCATATAAGTGATCTTTGAGATTGACTTGTTGAAACCCTTGTGAACCCTTAGATAAAGTGTCCACTCTATTAGAAAATACACAAAATCCTTAATCATCGGAGTTCAAGACTGAGCTACTGCTCATCACCACTATTGCAAACTGAAACCAAAGAAATTCAAAAGATCGTCAAAGATTACTTTGAAAGCCTATATGCCACAAAACAAGAGAACCTAGAAGAAATGGATAAATTCCCGATTCCTATAGCCTCTCAAGACTGAGCTAAGATGATTTGGAATACCTGAATAGACTTATTACTATCAAAGAAATTGAAACAGTAATCAAAAGTCTTCCCAAATACAAAAGCCCACGTCCAGATGGATTCACTAGCGAATTCTTCCAAACATTTGAAGAGGACCTACTTCCAGTCCTTCTCAAGCTTTTCCAGGAAATTGAAGAAACAGAAACTCTCCCAAACAATTTCTATGAGGCTCATATCACCCTGACACCAAAAGCAGACAGACACTACAAAAAAAATTACAGGCCAATATCACTGATGAACACTAATGCAAAGATCTTCAACAAAATATTAGCAAATAGAATCCAACGACTCATCAAAAAGATCATACACCACAACCAAGTGGGATTTATTGTGGGCATGCAGGGATGGTTTAACATTAGTAAGTCAATCAACATAACCCATCATATCAACAAAATAAAATATTAAAAATGTATGATCATATCAATAGATGCAGATAAAGCATTTGACAAGATCCAGAACTTGTTTATGATGAAAACTCTCAGCAAAATGGGAATTGAAGGAAGTTTCCTCAATATAGTCAAAGCCATCTACCAGAAGCCCACGACAAGCATTGTGCTGAATAAAACACATTCATTGCCCAAAATGGGTTGACTGTTACATGTTCCAATCTTTGTGGCACAGACTTCATTTCTCAGCTCATACAGGAATCTCCAGGCGTCGCTTGATAAGAACCATTCATGACACCTTTATTCTGCCCTGCTGTCTGCCCTGGGCTCCGAGGGTCCTCTGAGGCAATCCTTGTCTGGCCACAGTGGGGACACACGTGACCCTCCTCAGACTGTTTACTGGAAGCCAGGGACCATGTCTTAGATATTTATCAGCAGCATCTCACACCATCCCTGATATGTAATCGGCATTGAATAAATATTTTCAGCAAAGTGGGATTGAATTGGGCTGGATTACAATCTGGCTGCTAAGGGAGTGAAAAGACTCCAGAGCAAAGCTGCAAAATGGGGTTTGCTCAGAGACAAACTCTCTTCCAGGAGAGTTGGGGGCCAGTGCAGTGCTGGAGGTCACAGACTATTGTGCTCACTTTGGCCGTCAAAGCCTTGTGGTGGACGTGAGCGCTATTGCTTCCAAATCGGCAGTCCTGTCCCAGGGTGTCTAATGTGTTCCTTAAAGTGCTTGGAGAGGCAAAAGATCAATACATTGACAAGGAGGTCGGTTCCATTCCCCCAAAGGTAGAAAGGAGAAATTCTCCCATTCCAGTTAGATTACTTTGCCAATATCCAGAGTTACTCTAAGGATACGCAGTAACTGCTTGTCTTATCTGGTTTGACTAGAAGGTATGTCCTTTGGCCGAGCCCAGTGTCTGCCTGCGCGTCGGCGGGCAGTCCTGCCTGCAGAGCCCTTTATGCCTCCATTTTGGGGAAGCCTCTTCCTCCCTTTCCTCAAGCCTGACATTTTCAGTGACATCGGTTTCCGGTTCCAGAGCATCATGCTGCAAAATAGAGGATTTTAAATAGCAAAAGAAAGAATATTTATGCTCTGGATTTCCTCTGTTGACTGACGTCTATCATCACAGCGCTAACCGCTGAGCGCCCTCATGCACAGGTCCTCACCTGTCCTCTGCAATGATGCTGGTCCGACGCTCTCTTGGAACCTGGCCACGCTGTAGCTCAGGGAAGGTGGCCGGGCATCAGCCATCAGCCACACTCCGGGGCTCCATACTCTCCAGGGAGCTGGCGGGTCAGAATTCCTTCCACAGTCCTACTGCTCCCACCCTGAGGGAGAAGCTTCCTGCTTGCCCTCAGCCGTGCTCCCGGGTCTCTGAGAGAGGGGGCCGTCTCGGGCGACTGGGGAGTGACCACTTCTTGGCAGTGAGGAGGGGGAGTGGGGGAGCTTATCCAAGCCATGCCAGGCCACAGAGATTGGAAATGATCCAGCCCTGTACCCCATACACCCTGCCGTTCAGTCAGGCCCAGCACGACACCACACAAACACAACCAAAGGATTTAGTGTTTTCCAGTCAGTCAATTGTCAAGTAAATCCCTAAAGAGGAAAGCAGGATAAGTTAGCAAGCCTTTGTATAATACTGGTGTGTGTGTGTGTCTGTGTGTGTCTGTGTGTGTCTCTATGTGTGTGACTTTGCCAAGCCAGTGCCACCAGCTGGGTCTCTAAGAACCAGCAGGAATTCATTTCTCTCTCTCTCCTGCCTCTGAGGCCCAGGGTGGCCTGCCGGGGGCGATGGGCACAGGTAGTCCTCTTTTCCTGTCCGCCTGTGCTTCCATTTGGCACAGGAGAAAGGGTGAGAGGGGTTGTCTGTGGTCCCCAGAGTCCCATTCACCAGCACCCACTTCACCTCCAGCCCCCTCACTTCGGGAGTCCGGGCTTCAGCAGACGAGTGGGGAGTCCCGGTCAGCCCGTAACGGTCGTGACGTGGTTTGGCTAAGTTGGCTGAGCTGCACTGACGTGATTTGTTCCCTGGAACCTGGAAGTCCTCAGAAGGGGTCCACCGAGTCTTTCTTGTTCCCACCGTGGAGCCAAGCATGGGCGTTCCTCACTTCCCCCCTCCGCAGAGGCCCGTTCTCCCTCTGCCCCACACGGTGCTTCTCTGTGCTCCCGTGGGCTGGGCTGTGCCAGTCATTCCTCAGCTGGCCCAGGGACCAGCCTCTCGCCTCCCAGAGGCCAATCACATGTTTCTCTCAGAACATCAGAAATGTGCTCACGAACACTGACTTTTGGGGTGGATTGGGGAGCACCCCCTGCTTTTCTCAGGGCTCCCTCCTGTGCACTGGGGGTCCTTATGGGGTGCTGGTCATCCCTCTCTTTATCACTCCAGCCCCACAAAGACTCTTCCCTGGGTCTCCCAGAAGGAACCATTCCATAGCTGTCAACGGCATTCCCAAAACACCAGAAACACGTGCTCCAATTAGATTACCCGCATTACAGATATGGCTTGCCCTCGGTCATCCCAGAGCACATGGGGAAGTGTGTTCAAGTTACGTGTCTATTTCTTCAGCCCAAAAATATACTTTAAACATCTATATTATTATATCAAGAATACATGCAATGAATGAATATATTTGAGATCACATGTATGAGATGATTAATACCATTTTATCTTTTCAAATACATGTAGGATTAGGGTTTTAGCTAAAATTCCTACTCAGTGTAGTATGTTGGATTCATTGAACACACAGGCAAGCTTATTTAGAAAACTTTAGAATAACAAATACCTGTAAGGTGGGATATATTCTGTTTCCAAGTGGAGTAGCACTGTAGCTAGCATTGCCATCCTGTTGTTCATCAATTTGCTCGAGCGGGCACCGGTAACGTCTCCATTGTGAGACTTGTTACTGTTTTTGGCATATCAAATACTCCAAGGGGAGCTTACAGGCTCTGCCGTGCAGGTGGGATACTCTCGGCAGCTTGCTGGGCTCTTTACGATGGACAGAGGAATCGAACTCAGGTCGGCCACGTGCAAGGCAAACGCCCTGCCCGCTGTGCTATTGCTCCAGTCCTCCCAAGTGGTGAGGTGATTTGTAAATCAGCAAGTCAGGAATATCCTAGTTCTGATCAAGAACTGAACTCTTTGGGGCAGTGGAGAGAAGGGGAGTGTAATATAGGATCGAGTGTCTGTGGGACTCTTCTCCCTAGGGGAAAAGCATATTTAAGTAGGATGACTAGTTATCAGAACATAACTAGTTCATTCCACTCTCGTGGAAAGCAAAAGACACTTTTTCAAGTGCTCTGTGAATACATCCTCATCTATTAAGTATCCCTTAGAGAAAGTCAGGCATTAGTTCTATTTTTTGTTTTATTTGCTCAAGTATTTTTTTTTCAAATAAGGTTTTTTAAGGTTGAACACTGAATTGCAAATATAACATGGAACTCATGCTTGTGAAAGTCTACCTGTATCTGGACAAAATCCAGTGATTGATTCGCCATGCCAGTAAACAGCTGTCTACAGGTAAATGGTCTAATTTCACCTTTATTTAATGGTAGGGTATTTTTCAAGTTATTTTAGTTTTTAAAAAATGTACAAGGAAACTAAAAGTTAGAGTAAAACCTTTTTTTTTTTCAAACTGATGCCCTATATCTTCCTTTATTCACTAATCTAATAAATCTCTATGGAATATTTTTGATGTTCAAGATCAAGATTTGGGAAATAGGAATCAGGCCTAAAACTGCAGGAGGAGATGACAAAACAGAGGGGGACCTCTGTCCTGTTTGCCAGGCTCATGGTAGAGAAATAGAGCAGAAAGCAAAGAATGTAAACGAGAGGCAGAATTCCACACAGACATTGAAATGGATGAACACAAAATCCTACAGGGCTAAAGACTAAATTGTTCATGCTTATTTCAGTAAACTTGAGAGAGAAGGTGGTGCTCATTGGATCATTTGCATTAGATCTCAAAAAGTTACATGAGTCTGTTAAAAAAACATAGATCATGACTGGCAAAGTAAGAGGCTAAGCAGGAAAATGTAGAGTACTTCCTTGACTCCCAGAGCATACATATAGCCACCCAGTGAAAATCTATATGATTTTGCTGTGATGAAGTTCCTAGCTTTCCACAAAATCTCATAAGAAACTCTCTCCTTTTATTTCTTAGAGTAGCATGTTGTAGTTTTCTTTATACAAGTCCTTTACCTCCTTATTTAAGCTGATTCCAAGGTACTTGATTTTCTGAGGCACTATTGTGAATGGGGTATATTTTTTAATATAACTGTTCTTTTTCATTATTTATATGTAGAAAAGCTAAATATAATTTGTGTATAGGAAATCTACATATGCATTATTTGTGTATAGGGGAAAATTGGGTATTGATTTTGTAACCTGCCACTTGACTACACAAATCTATTGTTTCTAGGAATTTTAGGTCACATCTTTAGGATTCTCTAAGTATATAGGTGTAAAACATACCTGGTGAAGGGACAGTGTTGGAACATTACATGACTGAAGTCAAATCATGAGCAACTTTGTAACTGTATCTCACTGTGAGTCAACTTAAAAACTAAAATGATAAATAAATTAATTAATTAAATAAATAAATGGAAGAAATGAGAGATTAATGGGGTGATGAATCTTAAGCAAAAAAGCTTGACTTGTGGCTGCATAAAATAAGACTATAGGAAAGACTCTTAAAAGGTAAAGAGTGGACTTTACTTTGTGTCCTTTGGTTGTGACTGATCAAATTGTTTAGAATCTATGGAAGTTAGAAGTTAGAATCTATGAAAGATTTTGCAGGGAAAACTATTAGTGGTGTTTAGAGGACAGAACCAGACTCTAGAAGAGTAGTTGGAAATGCACCGGAACGGATCAAATCAGATCTGAAGAGGGTTTAAATGGTGAAGGATTAAAAAATGTTAAGGAAAATACAAATCCAGAGCATTTCTAATGAAATGGATATAAACGGTGAAAGAGAAATGGATGTCTATTCCTGCCAACTGGTAAATTCTATAAAATGTATAACACAGAAGGGGAGCCAGTTTCAGAGAGAAGATGATGATTTGGTTTGGGGTCTGAATTAATTTGGTTCCTAAACTAACTTAGGCCAACTTGAGCAACATACCTGAATCTGCAGTGAATCTTCAGAGGAGAGTTGCATGGCTCAGTGACTATTTCCTGGTCATAGCTGAGCTCCACTGCGGGCCCGTTGGCATGTATGAGGGTATCCGCACTCTGGAGAGTTGCCAGGGAGGTATCTCAGTGGTAGAACACTTGCCGTGTGTATGAATCTCTAGGTTCCATCTTATTATATAAAATAGATAAAGGGAGAAAAACAGACTACTTTTATCTTGCCCACAGGCTGTTAGCGTGAATATTTATTTCCATAATCACATCAATGAATATAGCTTATAAAGATCATGCTATTTAACTAGTGGCTATTAGAGATGTTTCTAAGAACCAGAAAAGGGGTGCGGGAGGTGTTGTGAAAAGAAAAGCGCTTTATGCTTGGTGGTTTAGAGGGTTCAGTAATAAATATAAACTCTTATCTTCCCCTTTTTAAAAAATAAATAAACTTGAAATACATCTATCCCAATATTCAAGGCTGGGTGTCTTGTAAAATAGGCGTATCCATTAGTATACTTCTTTTAAAAATACTTTTGTTCCATTAGAATTTCCAAGTCGGTTAGAAAGCAGCTGGAAACTTGGAATAACTCTGCCACAGCGGAACATAAAGGCTTTCACTATGGCCACTATCTGCATCTGTTCTTCCAAATTGATAAGGGTCTCCTGCTGCCCGGGAGAAAAGTCATATACGGCCCATGGATCTGTTTTCAGACTCTCAACAGTGAACCAATTTGGACTTGCCAGCCACCCAGCTCTTCTGAGGTCTGCGTCTTAGCGAATTCAGAAGACCTGGTGCCTTCATTCCACCTTCATTGCTTCTCATCTCTGTTCTCTAGGAAAGATATATTTTGTCAATTGTCTTGGATTTCTAGTTAAGGTTGTCTCTTTTCCTCTGTTCAATCAAACTTTTTCACCTTCTTTTCCTCTTGGTCCTAAAAGTTCTACTTTTCTTTCAGTTAGACTTTTTAAGGGCACAGATAAACTCAATGTTCAAAATGAAAAGGCTAAAACCAGGAGGAATACAGTGTCTTGGAATCCCCCTCCTGTCATGCCTTTTGTCCTTCGAGCTGCCAGTTTCTCTGAAGAGGTTCCAGCCTTTGTTTGAGACCCTGGGGTCCTGGACCAGCAGCTGGCATCTGTCAAGATTCCTTTAAAGTTGGCCTATTCTAAGAAAAATAATGAGATTTGCCTGAACAATTATTATTAGCACATCTTAAAGATTTAGATGAAGGTTTGCCTCTCCTTATTTTGAAGTGTTAAGTATGTTAATGGTGCACCCTGCAATAAGAATAGAATCTTCTTCCTGCAAGTGAGAATGACACAGAAATAGATGACTAGAAGGAAGAACATCTGAACTGTGAATATATGCAGCGGCATTATCAGCAAATGGAGTTGGCTGGAAAGCAAGAAGGCCACTCCCTGGGGGCTGAACCCAGAACTGGGGGAACTGTTTCAGGACTAAATGAGCATCACATGTATATGACCCTTTAAATTGGTATAGATTGGTCCATTCATGTTTACTACCGTCATTAAAAGTTTATTGAAGTAACATTGGTTGATTTCATTGAGTGAATTTCAGGTGTATGGCCTCATTCGGGACTTCCAAGTGTAATATAGTACTATTACCACCGAAAGTCCAGCTTCAACAGTGTCATGATGAGAACTTTCCAGAAGGATTGTTGGAAGGGTTAGGTTGTCCCCTTTGGGAGCAGCAGGGTTGAGTGAGAAATAGTTTTGGCTGGATGTCATATACTAACACAGTGCTCTGGAGTGAAGTGGTTAAAGCTTGAGTGAAACTTCACACGATATGTCATGTGATCAAAGAAATTGCTTAACCCGTTGAAGCCAAGTTGTTTTCATCTATAAACAGATGGTAATGATCAGCCTTGCTTCATAAGGTGTCTGACATCTTCTTGAGATCATACATTTTTAATTTCTAGAAAAGTGCCTGGCTCAGCAAGCCCTCGAAAATGTTATTATCAAACATCTTAAATTCCCCATGGGACACTCAGACATCTCTTCCTGAAGCATTTCTGTAGGATATCATTGGTTTGTCCTTTCTCCCTTGCCACAGAGTTTGGGCTTATCTGGTAATAATCTCTAAACAATTCTAGACTACATTGGTATGTCCTGCTCCCCGTGCCACTAGAAGCTTAGGTATATCAGTCACACCCATCAAAGTGCTCCTGAGTCACTCCCACTCCTTTGTCTATATGTAATCACTTCTATGCTCCCTTCTCCAATTAGTTAATCAGCCTCTGTTAATTTGTAAGGTCAGACCTTGCTAGGACACTGAACTTGTATTGTAAGTTAATATTGCCTTGCTCCTCTCCTTGTGTATTTTGGATAGTTTACTTTAAAACAATAACCTTTTTTTTATGGACAAAGAAAGACAGTTGTTAATATGCTTTGGTAACATGGGATTTAATTAGCTTCAAATATTATTCACTCCCGGGCATCTGCTTTCTCAACTTAAGCCTCAGCTGCCCTTACTTCCTAGCACCCCCAAAAGCAGGGTCCCGACGAGGGACAGGACGAACCCAGGGCAAGTGGTGAGTTTCATGTCATGATCCAAAAGCAACGACGAGACTAAGACCCTGCTAGGGATAGGAAAGACTAATCTGGCCTGAGCACTGTAGTCTGAGATCGAGATGACCCCAGGAGAGCAATTCTATAAGCTTAATGCATCTCTTGCTATTGTCCATACAAAATGATTAATATTATGAATGCTTATATGTTAGTTGGACAAGGAGAGGAGAAACACACCCATGGGAGTCCGCTCTTGGGTGGGTGTCCTGCTGAAAGAGAATCTGTCCTGGAAGAAGCATCCCCTGAGGGAAAGAACTTTACCCCTATTGATTGTGACCACACCTATGTGTAAGCCCCAACCCCTCATGCTGGGGGATTTAACTAGGCTGGGAGAGTGGGCTGGGGGTCGAGTTCCAGGGCCAGTCCCAGTGCGAATCCCAGTGCCAGATCTAGAGAAGCCAGATCCAGATCCAGATCCAGAGAAGGAGAATGAAGTAGCCTGGGTGGGGGAGGGGGGGAAGAATCAGGAGGAGAATCAGAGGAGAATGGAGATGGGAATGGAATAAACTGCAACTGAGACCAACCAGCCTGGCTCCATTCCTTCCTTCGCCTGCCTCATCATCGCCATCAATCTCCCGGGGTTGGGGGAAGCGGCTGGAGACTACCGAACTCGGGTGGCAGGAGAGACAGCGCCGCTGCCCTGTGCCCTGTGCCCTGTGCCTGGTGCGGTAAGGTGCGCCCCTTCTCGCCCCCTTTCTTTTTCTTTTTTGTGTTTTTTACACACGTTTCCACTATTGAATCAGCCCAAGAACCTCAAGACACTTTGATCATAATAGTCATCCTCAAAATCGGGTGTTGATATCTTGGTCCTCTGGCGCTTTTGTTACATGAAGACTATTAACCTTGACTCTGGAGCAGAATTCATGACAGTGTTCAGAGAGTCTTGGGTCATTTTCTGATGGTTTCTTGTGTCTGTCTCGGAGCACGGTCTGCTCTGCACCTTCGCCAACGTCCGCTCCTCGGGAAGACTCGCTAGATGTTTATGCTCTGCCCAACCAGTAGAAAAATGCTATTCTATGTAATTCTCCTCTACTAGGTGAAAAACAACTGAGAAAATGCAATTAGGCTTTGAGAAGTATAATTAGGAAAGGAAATTACCTACAAATGTAATACATTGGTACATACATAAAATTTTTATTTAAGTGCATAATTTTATATAATTCACAGGGGCAGAAAAATGTGTTTTAGCGATTCCCACCTTTTATTAAATGGGGTTATTCCAGTTTATGTCTAGGTCCCTACACATAGATTATTACCCAGAAAGTAGGTTCATAGAAATAACATTGTTAATCTGTTTATAAATTCCATCCTAAGAAGTTTATGTTGAAAGGCAGAAAATCAAGCACATGTAAATATCAGAATGTAAAGTAGAAATTTTATTGGTAAAATGTTCATGTAAAGTGCTATGGCAGTTCTGCATAGAAAAGTAACTTTGCAAAAGAGAATTAGGGCCAACTTGTCAGAAAGGGGATGCATTGAGTCTTGGAGGTTTTGGGTGGGTGATGGGGCTTATGTGCTTGATAGATACACTGCAAAAGCCCCATGGATATAGACAGGGTCTGTAGTTAACTTGAAACTCCCGTTTTTCCTTTTATGCAATACCTATTTTATTTCCATCTCTTTGCCTCAAATGTCCCTATATCAACTCATGATGGTCAGGATTTCTGGTTGCCTTTGGGAGTAAGGAGTGGGGGTGGGGAGGCTATAACAAATCTCAATAACTTTTACTTTCAAAAGTCAAAGGGAGACATTTTAGTCTTTACAAGCTAAACAATTTCTGTTGCAAGTACTTAACTCTGATGTTGTAACATGAATGTAGCCATCGACAACAAGTAAATTATGTGCATGGCTGTGTTCAGATAATAGTTTGTTTACAGAAACAGACAGCAAGGCAGACTTGGTTTATGGCAGCAGTTTGCTAATCCCTGGTCCATAGCATAAGCTTATTGATGTATCGGTCGAAAGAAAATATTTTTGCTATCTGCTATTCATAGAAACGGGACTAGAGCAAGCTGGAACCGACCAGATTTAACACCCGGCTGTCAGGAACAGTGAAGGGTCTGGGATTTTACTCTACTTGGAAGCAAATTAGCTCGCTTGACACAGTTTCTAGGATGCTGGCATGAGACACGGATTCCTGGGTCAGAGACAAAAGAAAACTCGTTACTCATGGCAAGGCAGGCTCAGGACATCAGCATTTACTGTTCCCGTCCTCCCAGCCCCAATTCCCACAGGCGGCACAGAGAGAACCAGGGAGCAACCGCACTCACGCTGCAGCGTCACAGGGAAACCCTGATCTTAGAAAACACGGACCTTTCATAACGGACAACCAGCCTGCCAGACAGTTGTCCTAGTGAGAGACATTAGCCGCGTTGTGCCAGAGCAATGTCCTTTGCTCTGGAGAGAGACACCATTTCTGCTTTTCGAGGCTGTTCACCACACAAATATCCTTGAATAGCTTCTGCTGAACAAAGGCAGGGAGTGTCTCTGTGGCATGTGCAGAAATGCAGGAACTCGGGAGAACTCCCACTTCATGCAGCCTCCCCCGCTGCCATGAAAGGAACAAGGCGTTACGAGTTACACTGAGCAAACTGAGATGCCCACAGAATTCACCAAAGCAGGAATGGGGGGAAAAATCAAGTAAACAAACAGAAGCGCCTATTACTGTATCACTGTCATCCCGTTGTTTGTCAATTTACTCAAGTGGGCACCAGTAACATCTCCATTTGTCCCAGCCCTGAGATGTTAGCAGCCTCTCCTTACTCGTCTTTCCCAATGATTGGAGGCTCTTCCAGGGTCAGGGGAATGAGACCTGTTATTGTTACTGTTTTGGCATATCGAATATGCCTCGAGGAGCTTGCCAGGATCTTCCGTGCGGGTGGGATACTCTCTGTAGCATGCCGGGCTTTCAGAGAGGAGAAACATCCATAAGCCTTTACATACATGGCCCAGCTAATCAGCACCAAGATGGACCTCAGCTCTCTTTTGAACTCCTCTCTAAAACCAGTTCCTTTAAACAGGATTCCACAGAAATCAGCAATTTCAATGCAGCTCGTTTTTACCTTGGTTTTTGTTGAGTGTGTCTGTAGACTCATGGCTCACTGAAGGCCAGGATGCATTTTGTGAAGTGTGTGGTTGGTGCCTTATGCTGATATCCCCAAGAAAAAACTACCTCACCCTCAGACTGCATGCTACATGAGGTCCTGTGTTCATCATTGACAAAAATGCTAAGGGAGATAGACTGCATATTTGTACATGAGTTTGCATTTATTCAAAGTTGAATTACTCCTGAGCTTACAGAGAAAACAAGGAAAAAATTTGACACTGAACCAAAATTAAATTGCAATGAAATTTAATTTTATCAGATTAAACTGGAATTTCACATATTTTAAAAAATATTCACCCTTAGACTATTTTTTAAGTTTTAAGTTCCCAAGAATTTACATGATCTGTAATTACATTTTATATGATAGTAATTTTAATATATCATAGCGATGTGATTCATCCATATATGCAATTCCTTATTGGCCCACTTTATTCTTCTCCTCTGTATCATTTAAACTTGAACTTGATACTATTACCAGAGTCCATTCAAATCTAGGAGGCAGTGGGGTGTTTTTGCTCTTAACTCTTGGCCTGGCATTGCTTGACCCCCAAATCCTTGTAGAATCCAAGAAGGCAGAAGGCCAACCACACACACTAAGATGGTGCAGAGCAAGAGATTAAATATTTTTTTTCTTAAGCGACGATTAATTTTTTATGTGCAGTGCCAAGATATTTTATTGAAGTGGGAAATGTTGTCCTTGTGGTTACCTGTTTGCCCTTCCTACATTGCCGGGCACTCTGCTAAATTCCGCAAAGGAAATGGGATGTAGGACCACAGCTGTTTCTTGCAGAGAAGACGTGTGACTTTGTCTACCACACACGTGTGTACGCAGAATCCAGGGACACGGGACATGAGAGCAGCCTGGGCCACAACAAGCAGACTGTCAGGGCTGAGAGTGAGAAGAAGCTCCCTGTGCTAGCCAGCCCCCTTCAAGACCACCCTTGTACAGACCTTGAACAAGTCATCAGGTACCAGAAGAAAGATGCATGTGTATGTAAACGACATCTGAAAGCAGGAATGTGGGCTATGATGGTCTTCTCAAGTGACTTGTCCCCCACTCTTTTTCTGCCCATTAGTTTTTTGAAACAGTATTCCTTTTAAATTTTAAATGTTTGAACTTTAAAATTTTTTTTAAAATGTAATTAATTCATTAGTGTTTGGGAGCCACACAGCTGTGTCCAGGCTCTGCATTCAAGGATCTCTCCTGACTGGCTTGGGGGAACTGTACGGGATGCCAGGGATTGAACCGGGGTCAGCTGCGTGCAAGGCAAGTGTCCTCCCCACTGCACTTTTGCTCCAGGAAACATCACTTCAGGCTTTTAAAAACTGGACTTTGGTAGTTAAAGTTGTCTGCTTTACCGGACCACTGTGGTGGGGGATGCACGCTTTCCCTGAGTATAGGATTCCCTGTCAGAAATCTGGGCAATGTGGTTAAGGAGCCTCTCTCGTGCCTGATGGAACTGCTGGAGACAATTTGCTGGTAAGAAAACACAGAGGGAGCCGGAGCGATAGCACAGCGGGTAGGGCGTTTGCCTTGCACGCGTCCGACCTGGGTTCGATCCCCGGCATCCCATATGGTCCCCCAAGCACTGCCAGGAGCAATTCCTGAGTGCAAAGCCAGGAGTAACCCCTGAGCATCGCTGGGTGTGACCCAAAAAGAAAAAAAAAAAAACCACAGAGGTGGTGGTCCTGGGTTTGAAGTTAGATTTCCACTAGGTTTGGGCTTTGTTCTCCTTTAAGCAACAGCGTGATGCCAGCCACATTTCAGTCAGATAAAACCCTGATGTTTTCATATTAATTTAAGTTCAGTGAATATGGTGCAAAGAATACACGAAGGGTTCAGCAGTGAGGTGGGGGCAGGGGGAGGCATAGGTGCTGGGTGTTCCGCAAATTAACGGGGGCTGAGTTGAGCTTCCGTCTGGGTTTTCTGGACCAATTCCAAACTTAGAAAGAGATTGACAAACAGTGTTGCCTTAGCCTGCAGGATTATTTTTTTCTCTCATGAAGAGCTTAAATGAAGAGAGAGAAATGCTTTCTGTGGTAGCAGTGTAGTCTGTATGTGTGTGGTGTGTGTGTGTGTGTGTGTGTGTGTGTGTTCATCCCGTATTTTTCCCACAAAATAGCACAGCTTGTTCAAGAAAAAAGAATAGATTAAAAGGTGGTTCTATTTGCATGATGCTAGGAGTCTGGAACAAAACAGGAAGTATATTAAGGCCTAAATCAAAAAGCTCCTATTCCGGTTCAAACAGGTATGTGTGAACAGTGACATGAAATACAACCAAAGCCATAAATGCCCAAGTTTTTAGATCATCTTCATGTGACCAGTTGAAACCAAGTCCAATTGTTTCTATTCTAACTCTGACACAAGTGAGGACTTTAAACATGTCACCTGGCAAGATATTAGAGCTAGGTAAGAAAAAATAAGCAACACTACAGAAATATTTTTGTCTTCTTTGTTTTGTTTTTGTTTGGGGGGGCCACACTTACCGGTGCGCAGGGCTTACTCCTGACTCTTCACGAAGGCATCACACATGGTGGTGCTCAGGAAACAGTATAAGATTCCAGGGATTAAACCCAGCTTGGCCACTTCCAAGGCAAGTGCCCGGCCCACTGTACTTTCTCTCAAAAACAAAATGTTGAATTCTTAATAAATTTGAGCTCAAAGGGAATTCATGATAGAATTTTACTGAACTTTCTGTCACACATTCTGGTAGGTTATAAAATCAGTTACTCTGAGAGGGAGAGAGTCTCTGTCTTGTGGTCCCCAGAGTTCCAGCCTGTCCCGTCCTGTCAGCTGTCTTCTTCCCTGAGGGTTCCAGAAAGATCCTAATACAGAAGGTCGCCAGATTCCAAATGTGCCGGGCTCCTGGCTTGAAATGTCATTGCAGTTACATTTGCTGCTGTGTTTTTGCCATTCATGTGTCTCTTCCTGTTGATTAGGTATTATTTTCCTCTCGATAGTAATCAGCACTGTATGATGGTTAAAAAACAGTTGTCCCTAGGTAGGAAAGCCTGAATTCCTTTCTAAATCCTTCACCATTTGTTTGCAGTAGGCTCGATGCATCTGAGTGGCCCCATCTCCCCGGACTGGGTGAATGTTTCTAGGGTTCCGTTCCAGCCTTTCTTCAGGCTTTGCCTCTGACCAAGTCGAAACAGAGTTTAGGAATTTTAGTCCAAAAATCTATGGATCCCTGGACCTTTCTACCCAGCAACTTTCCACTTCTGGCACAGAAACTGCTAACTGCACACAGGGATGAAGGAGGCACGGCAGAATGTAGTTAAGCTGTAGTGAGTATTTCACACTGGAGAAATACACAGTCACGCTGATCTGAAGAGGAAAAGCAGAGCTTTGCTGTCTGCCACGGTGGGACTGGGGTTCTTAGGTTTGTTGCTGTGGCCATCAAACTTTGCCACTGCTGTGTGTCCTTGGGACTGGTGACTCCACGGTCTTCCTCACTGTGACTGTCATGTCCTCCACCTCCATTGTATCTCGACTGACAGCTACTAGCCCAGCAGGAACGGTTCACTGTGTCCTTGTGCTATTGATAACAATGAATAGCTTCCAAGGACAGTGCTTCTGTGAAGTGCCTCTCCCTTGGTAACCACATAAATTTATCTCTGCTGTTTTTTCACAGTTATTTATATTGTTGTTGTTCCAAATGAACTGAACTTCTGAGTGTGCATAGGGTAAATCGGCCAAGTGAAGGGTTATTTGAAATGCATTTACAATTACAAAATATTGCCTTTTCGATATTTTACTGTCTTCAGGCTTCTGCATTAACTGAATGTTAGTGTTCCTCATTCCTGTTAAATTATTTATGGGGAAATAAGCTAACTATTGATAAGATTTAATGGAACATGTTGAAGCCTGTAAGGTTCTTCAATTGTTGGAGGAGAGAAGGTATTTTAAAAATGAATTAGGGCTGGAGAAAGAGTCCGGGGTAAGGCACTTGCCCTGTGCGCAGCTGACCTTGCTTCCATTTCCAGCACTTCAGATAGACCCCCAAGCACAGCCAGGATTACTCCTGAGCACAGTGCCCGGAATAGTCCCTGCCCATCTCTGAGAATTGGCGGGGAACAGACAAGCAAAATACCCTGAATTAAATATGCCTTAATGTTTGCAATGAAAGAGAGAAAGAGAGAAAAAGAAGGAATGAGATTTCACAGAGCAGAAATGTGGCTTGGTTGGCTCTCGGGGCCAGAGATGAACGGCCTCTGTGTGCAACCATGAACCATGCTTGAGATCCAGTTATAGATGTCCAGTAAATAATTGACCTGATAAAAACTCTCATATATTAAATTAATCGGGGAGGGGGATTCAGGCTTTATGGGGTTTCCTCAGCACGTATGTCCTGGAGAAATGAGCTCAAACCCCTTTCATCCTCTCCTGGTGCTAATACTTGTATACTGTCCTCTTAACTAGAACATAGTGAAACAGACAGAAAACTAATCATAACTGATGAATTCTGCAGCCGTGAGACATCCCTTCACACCTTGAAGGTCAAAATTTCTAGTAATAAAAAGAATAAATTTAACTCAAAAAAAAACAGTTTTGTATACACATCACTGCTCTAGACAGGCATGAGCTTAGTGAACCCAAATAAGGTTCTTAGTTTGAACCCAAATAAGGGTTCTTTAAAGAATCATGGAATAGAGCACTTTCAGGTGTTTATAATGCATGCATGCGTCTTTAAAATACATGACACTTGGTTTTTCTGATTTATAGAATAAGAAATAGAAAATTAGTTTTCAGAATTGTTTCTGAATGCTACATAACAAATTTGAATAAGACTAGCCATCACAAATCTGCTGAACTTGCCATGAATCATGGCCTAAAGGACCATGTTAGCTCCCTGACTTTCCTAGTGAAAGATATGATTCAAATGTTTTATTTGATAATAATTGAAAACCTTGGATTGAGAAAATTTATTTTCTACCATGAGACATTTTACAGAATGAATATATTTTCTAATCCATCATTCAAAGGCTATTTTCATTCATCAATTTGGAAAATACTTTTCTTTTTAACATCCCTTTTTTGATGGGGGAGGAGTGTAAGTAAAATAATGGAATAGAAAATCTTTTAAGATGATAGGCACATATTTCTGCTTTTTGATTGCTTGACCAAATGGAAAATAAATGTATTTTTCATTCTTTACAAGTGAAGAGAAGCAAGTGATCCTGTTTCTCTCTGCCATGGACAAATTGGTGGTGTCTCCTCAACATTCCACAATCAGGGGTGATGTTAACCCCAATGTGATGGTGTTTGGGGGAGGGCCTGTGAGGGGATCAGAGCCCTAATGAGCCATACATGCTCCTGTAAATGCAGCGCCCTTGGTTCTCTGACAGATGAGGAGGGAGTGAAAAGAGGCCTCTATGAACCAAGAAGGTTCATAGATTCCATCACCAGATTCCTAACTCTCTGGTGCCTTGATCCTGAACTTTCCATTCTCAGGACATGAGAAATACTTCTCTGCTGGTTCCAGGCCACGAGGCCTATGGAATTCTGAGAGAGCCTTCTTGCACTAAGGTGTATCTTTCTCCCTGCAATGCATTAGCAGAACATCCAAAGGGGTGGGATGGTGAAGAATTCACCCCAACAGCCAGTTTATCATTGAGAGAAAGTCTGTCGTTTACATGATTCACTCCAGATTGAAAGCTGAAGCAGGAGAGGGGAACATCTTCGACCATCTGGAGTCCTGGCTCCAGGCAGGGCTTCCTGTTGACCCTCTGCTGCTCTCTGAAGGGTCCCTACTCCTGTGAAAATCACTGGCAAACCGGAAATGTTTGGGAGAGCAGAAAAACGTTTCTTCCATTGGCATGAAAGGGGGCAGTGATCTTGCTTTGTCATGAATGGAATGAGTCAATTCATTCAGGAAAACTTGTCTGGACACCACAGATTCCTGTCCTACTTGAAGAAACTAAGGCATAATCACCGCAGCAGCATGTTGACAGCTTCCTGCTTTACAAGGGTCTTAGTTGTCTTTAGTTCTCTGATTCCCTTTTGCACCCAATTTTATTGAGATTGTATTAGAGATGAGCAAAGTCAGATTAAGTGATATACCCCTAGACCAGCCGCTGGTGATTTCTGAAGCCAGATTGCATTGCGGAGCTCTGTCTTATCTCAAAAGACAGCACCCTTCAGTGGACCCATGGCTGCCTCCGTGTCAGGCTCCTGGGGCATGTCCGGAAAAGGCCGAGTTCTGCCAAGGTCTCTGCAGAATAAAACAAGGGAAATTTAGGCTGGAAAAATAGTGCTGGGGTTAAGGCACTTGGTTTGCATGTGACAGGTCCTAGTTTGATCCCTGGAACCGCGTATGGTTCCTAAGCACTGCCAAGAGTGACCCACTCCACACTGCCAAGAGAGACTCCCTAGACACAAGCCTGAATAACCCCTGAGCACCACCAGTTATGGTCCAAAATACCTCCCAAAAAAAGACAATGCATTGGCTAAAGTTCACCTTTTCTAGAAGCTAACTCCAAGATTGCTTGAATGTAGCATAAGGACATAACATCATATAGTAAATAAACTAATTGAAGTTGTAAAAGAGTCTTTGCCTCTAGTATTAATTTTTAGCATGAAAGCCCATAATTATGCTTGCTTCTTTTTGGCTAACTCTTTTCCAATCTGCACATACTTGAATTCGCTACCAAGAGGCATCAAAAATCATGATGCTTTAGTTGTTTATTTATTGTTCTTTCTTCTCTATGATGGGCCACAGCCAGCAGTGTAGGGTGGGAGCAGCAGTTCACTTCAGGTTCTGCTCTGGGAGGAGGCTCTTTGGGTACCACAGTGCCAGGAATCAGACCCAGGCCTCCAGCATGGAAAGTATGAGCTCAGTCTTTTGAATTCTCTCCCAGTTCTTAAGCTTTTATTCTAGGCCCATTTCTCACAATGTCCTTTGCACTTTGGGCTAACTTTTGTAGTTGGTTTTCTGTTATACAAATGAGAATTCTAACAATCATATTAGAAATGTAATCTTTAAAGAAAAATTAACATGAAAACACAAAAAGATCTTAATTGCATTCTAACCTTTTATCCACTGAAATATTAAAAGTCCAATTTAAAGATGCAAATATTTTCCTTGATTAACTTCCAGAATATGGAGATATGGAAAATGAACTGTTTGGATAACTGTAATACCGCTGTCATTTAAATAATTAACCCTAATTAAAGAAAAAACTCCAATCATTCCATTGGGGGAGGGGACCAGATTCTCTGGTAATGTTAACATAGAAGTCAAACCTTATCTTGGTTGAAAAAATGGGCATTTAACACCATCCTCAACATATATATTATTTTTCTGAATATGTACATATCTTTGAGTCTGCAAGTGACACATCTTGCTTACATAGGAAAAAGAGGAGTTTTTATGGTACTTCAATCGCTCATGAAATTTGAGAAGAGAAATAGTGTCGTGTGCAGATAAGATGAGAAATAGACCCACACAAGCTATCAGAATAAACTGTCTTCATTTTTGATTCTCCTTTCCTCTCACCAGCCTGCTTCTCCTTGTCTCACCAGACATCATCTTTCCTTTTTTCTAGTCACTATGGAAAGACTCAGATGACTTGGCTTTCTTTTGATTCTCACCAGAACTCTCTAGAATCCCAGTCCACCTCCCTCCTACAAGGGCTGAATTTGAACCAGTATGAATCCAAACTCTTAGGAACCAGACAGCTGTGGGCACGTGCTAGGTCCACAGGGCTCCCAATGGCACTCATGTGGGTCAGATTGTAATTCCAAGAACTGAGGAGTGCACCTCTCGGAGAAACTCTGTGCATGGCACTATTCCTCCCTCTCGAGGTCTCTCTTCCTTTTCTGGTCACCAGAAGCACTGTTTCACTCACCCGGCTGCTCTTCCACACTCAGGATGACTAGACCAGCCCACTCGACTTCCACCACACACCTTGGTTTAATATGCACCCTACCTGGTCGTCTGCTGCCTGTCCTCTTGGGTTTAGACTCATGAAGTCCCCAACTGTACTTGGCAGAAACTCTGGAGTACACTTAGGGAAGCTGCCAGAATGTGCAGTGTCTTTGGCAGAGGGTGAAACACAGATGGTCCCACCAAATGGATCCCGTCCGTGGGTGTTACAAAAGATCCAAAGAGAAAGGGTCATGGAGCACAGGAGAAGCTCAGATCAACATTCAGGAAAGCGATTATGAATTTGAGCAGGTACGGATGTAGGTGGGGCTGGGCAGTGAAGCACTCTCCTTGCTTTTAGGCCCTGGATTAATCCCCAGCATTGGATAACATATATAAACACCACTCAAAAAGGCAAGATCCTAGATACTATAATAGTGACACAAAAGGATGATTCTGAAGCTCTACAAGCAAGCAGCTGGGGCTGAGGAAGACGCTGGCTGATCATCCTGGTAAGGAGTTGGCCACTAGCAAAGCCAGCATGGAAGAGATGGGCAGTGGGAAAGGCTTAAGACAGGACTGCAGACTTCAGAGAGACGCACCGGTGGTGGGCTCCATCCAACTTGGTCAGAATTTCAGAGCATGCAGCAAGCTTGAGACCATCCTTCCAAGCTCCTTGTCTGTCAGGTGAGGAAACTGGGGCCAAACAAATGACATGTTTAGTGCCAGGCCTTCTAGTGACTAGGAAAATGCTCTGCTTTCCATGCAAGGTTCAACGAGAGAGAAATTACATGTTTGGGAGAGACTATCTTCAAATAAACTCATCTGGGCCTGCTTTGACTAATAAGCGCATTGCTTCTGGCATGCCTTCCTGTTTGCTAATGAAAGTAATGAGAGTCGTTCTAGGCATAAGCGAGAGAACACTGCTGTCAATCTCGGGACAGGCTGCAGCCAACAATTCAATTTATGGTTTAATGAAGTCGGTAAAATCTCATATGTGGATAATCACTTAATAAAGAACAACAGTGACCTAAGCAAGGAAGGACAGATCTAATGTGAGTCTCCAAATGTTAAAGGACGTATCAGCTGGGCCTGAGCTCTGCCGATGGCCATACTCGCCCCCTCCAAGTCAAACCTGGAGTCGCCCAAGGTCTTCCCCTGGACTGCATTTCCCAGCTGTCCTGGTTTATGGCCGGGAGAGCAGAAAGGATGTATGTGCTGCTGTTAAACCAGGCGAAAATCTCTCCAGAGGAATCACACAAAGACAATTTGCAATGCAATAAGCAAAGGGTCTTTATTGGCTAGCTCAAACTAGGACCCTTGTCTGGATCACAGACATAGTGGCAGCCTTTTCGGAATGAGGAGTCCCAACTTTCAAAAGTAAGGGGCTTTTATACCATAACATTATATAACAGGGGCTTTTTACGAGCCACCCCTTTTGGCAGAGCCTGAGGGACTTTCCACTCCTTGTGCTTAGCTGATTGGTTATAAGTTGGAGTTATATAAGGGTTGCATAAGAGTTACAAGAGCCCTCCCCCCAACCTATGTTCCTTCCCGCCCTGCCCCTTGGCCTGCAGGGGAACCGCGGGCGAGAGTGGAGCTTCCCAGCAACACCCTCGGCCTTGCTTCGGCCCAGTCCACGCCACCGTTGCCACAGCCCAGCCTGCAGACCGTGCGACACTCGCCACATTGCCCACTGCGAAGATGAAGGGCCTCCTGTCCATGTTCGGGGGCCACAGCACTGGGGAGGCCATCCGCTCCCAGAATGTTATGCAGCAGCTCCGATTGCCCATGTTATCAAAAGTTCCCTTGGTCCAGTTGGCTTGGATAAAACGTTGGTGGGTGATATCGGTGATGTCACCATCACGAATGATGGACCACCATTCTGAAGTTACTGGAGGTGGATCATCATGCAGCCAAGGTCTTATGTGAGCTGGAGGATCTGCAGGACAAGGACGTGGGAGGTGGGACGACCTCAGTGGTCATTATTGCAGTAGAACTTCTGAAAAATACAGATGAACTAGTCAAACAGAAAATGCATCCCAATTCAGTCATTAGTGGCTATCGACTGGCTTGCAAGGAAGCGGTGCGTTACATCAATGAAAACCTGATTATTAACACAGATGAGCTTGGAAGAGACAGCTCAGGAACTTCATAGACTCAAAACCAAACCTAAAAGAAGGACTTAAGGGGCTATTGTAAGACAAGAAAACCCCCTACAAGCACAACAAACCCTTATAGAAAGATGGCACAAAATCCCATAACAATAATCTCCCATAATGTCAATGGTCTAAATTCACCAATTAAGAGACACAGAGTGGCAAAATGGATTCAGAGACTGAACCCAACATTCTGCTGCCTGCAAGAAACACATCTGAATAGCCAGAACAAACACAGACTCAAAGTCAAAGGATGGAAAACAACCCTGCAAGCAAACAACTCCCTCAAAAAAGCTGGGGTGGCATTACTAGTATTGGACAACATAAATTTCAGGTTAAAAAAGATTAGAAGGGATAGTGCAGGCCATTTTGTATTAATCAAGGGATATGTACAGCAGGAAGAAATCATACTCCTAAACATGTATGCACCAAATGAGGGACCAGCTAAATACCTACCAACAACTGCTAACAGACCTCAAGAAGGACATTGTGAGAGACACAATAGTAGTTGGAGACTTCAAAACCACCCTGTCACCTCTAGATAGATCAAGATATTGGCTTTGAAGGAAGACAACAGAGAGAGGGTTAATAAATTTACACAGGGCATTATATCAGCCCAAAAAAGAATACACATTCTTTTCCAGCGCACATGGAACATTTTCCAGAATAGACCATGTCCTGGGCCACACAACATACCTCAACAGAATCAGGGAGATAGACATTGTATCAGCTATCTTTTCAGACCATGATGCACTGAAGATAGAAGTTAATCATGTATAGAATAGACGCGGAAAACCAAATCAAACACCTAGAAATTAAACAACTCGATGTTGAACAATGAGTGGGTCAGGAAGGAAATCAAGGAATAAATCAAAAGGTACCTGGAAACAAATGAGAATGAAGACATGAGCTACCAGAACCTGTGGGACACAGCTAAAGCCGTGTTAAGGGGAAAATTTATAGCTCTGCAAGCATTTCTCAGGAAGGAAGAAAGGGCCCACATAAATAACTTGTCTCACAGCTTAAGATTTTAGAAAAGGACCAAAAAAAGGAGCCCAAACCAGGCAGAAGGAAAGAGATAATAAAACTTAGAGAAGAAATCAACAAAATGGAAATCAAAAAGACAATCTGAAAGATCAATGAAAGTAAGAGCTGGTTCTTCGAGAAAATAAACAAGATTGATAAACCACTAGCAAAAATCACAAAAAAAGAGAGAGAGAGAACCCTTATAAACTGAATCAGAAATGAAAAGGAGGATATCACAACAGAAATCAAAGAAATTCAAAAGATCATCAGAGACTACTATGAAAATCTGTATGCTACCAAACAAGAGAACCTAGAGTAAATGGGTAAATTCCTGGATTTCTATAATCTCCCAAGGCTGAATCAAGAAGACCTGGAATACCTGAGGACAGTCCTATTAATATCAAGTAAACTGAAACTGTAATCAAGTCTTCCCAAAAACAAAAGCCCAGTTCCAGATGGATTCACCAGCGAATTCTTCCAAACATTTAAAGAGGACTATTGCCAGTTCTTCTCAAGATTTTCCAGGAAATTGAAGAAACAGAAACTCTCCCAAACAATTTCTATGAGGCATATATCACCCTGACACCAAAAGCAGACAGACAGTACAAAAAAAAATTACAGGCCAATATCACTGATGAACACATATGCAAAGATTCTCAACAAAATATTAGTAAACAGAATTCAACAACTCATCAAAAAGATCATACACCACGACCAAGTGGGATTAATCTCAGGGATGCAAGTATGGTTTAACATTTGGAAATCAACATAATCCATCATATCAACAAAAGAAAAGAACCATATGATCATATCACTAGATGCAGAGAAAGCATTTGACAAGATCCAGCTCCCATTTATGATGAAAACTCTTGCCAAAATGGGTATAGAAGGGACTTTCCTCAATATAGTCAAAGCCATCTACTACAAGCTTATGGCAAGCATCATCCTCAATGGGGAAAAAGTAAGAGCCTTCCCTCTGAGATCAGGGACGAGACAAGGATGCCCATTCTCTCCACTTCTGTTCAATATAGTACTGGAAGTACTTGCAATAGGGGTTAGGCAAGAAAAAGGTATTAAGGAAATTCAAGTAGGAAAGGAAAAAATCAAGCTCTCACTATTTGCAGATGATATGATACTATACTTAGAGAACCCTAAAACCTCTACCAATAAACTCTTAGAAACAATAAACTTGTATAGTAAAGTTACAGGCTATAAAATCAATACCCAAAAGTCCATTGCTTTCCTATACGCAAATAGTGAGAGAGAAGAAAGTGACATGAAGAAAACAATCCCGTTCACAATCGTGTCTCAGAAAATCAAGTACCTCGGAATCAGCTTAACTAAGGAGGTAAAGGACTTGTACAAAGAAAACTACAAAACACTACTTCAAAAAATAATAGAGGACATGAGAAAATGGAAGAATATCCCCTGCTCATGGGTTGGGAGAATTAACATTGTCAAAATGGCAATACTCCCCAAAGCATTGTACACATTCAATGCGATCCCTATAAGGATACCCATGACATTCTTCAAAGAAATGGAGCGAACAGTCCTGAAATTCATATGGAACAATAAGCACCCACGATTAGTAAAGCAACTCTTGGGAAAAAGAATATTGGAGAAATCACCCTCCCCAACCTCAATCTCTACTACAAAGTGGTAATAATTAAAACAGCATGGTCCTGGAACAAAGGCAGAGCCACAGACCAATGGAACAGGGTTGGCTGAATACCCTGACACACACCCTCAAATATATGACCATCTAATCTTTGATAAGGGAGCAAAAAATGTGAATTGGAGCAAGAAAATCCTCTTCAACAAATAATGCTGGCAAAACTGGACAGCAACATGCAAAAAATGGGCTCAGATCTCTACTTAACACCTTGTACAAAAATCAGGTCAAAGTGGATCAAAGATCTCAACATCAGACCAGAATCCATAAGGTGCATGGAAGACAAGGTTTGAAAAACCCCCCACAACATTGAAGCTAAAGTTATTTTCAAAGTTGACATGCCACTGGCCAAGCAAGTGAAAAGAGATAAACAAATGGGACTACCTTAAACTAAGAAGGTTCTGCACCTAAAAAGATACAGTGACCAAAATACAAAGACAATCTATAGAATGGGAAAGGATATTCACCGAAAATCCATCTGATAAGGGGTTGGTATCAAGGGTATACAAGGCACTGGTTGAACTCTACACGAAGAAAACTCCCAAACCCATCAAAAAATGGGGGATGGAAATGAACAGAAATTTTCTCAAAGAAGAAATCCAAATGGCTAAAAGATACATGAGAAAATGCTCTACATCACTAATCATCAGGGAGATGCAGATCAAAACAACAATGAGATATCATTTCACACCACAGAGATTGGCCCACATCCAAAAGAACAAAAGAAACCTGTGTTGTCATGGATGTGGGGAGAAAGGGACTCTCCTTCATTGCTGGTGGGAATGCCAACTGGTTCAGCCCTTTTGGAAAAGAGTATGGCCGCTTCTCAAAAAATTAGAACTCGAGCTCCCATTTGACCCAGCAATACCACCCTTGGGAACGTATCCTGGAGAGGCAAAAAGGTATAGTAGAAATGACATCTGCATTTGTATGTTCATTGCAGAACCATTTACAACAGCCAAAATCTGGGAAAAAACAGAGTGTCCAAAAACAGATGACTGGTTAAAGAAACTTTGGTACATCTACACAATGGAATACTATGCAGCTGTTAGAAAAGATGAAGTCATGAAACTTGCATATAAGTGGATCAACATGGAAAGTATATTGTTAATTGAAATGAGTCAGAAAGAGACAGTCAGAGAAATATTGCACTCATCTGTGGAATATAAAATAGCAGAATTGGAGACTAACACTCAAGAGTTGCAGAGATAAGGATCAGGAGGTCTGCCCCACAGCTTGGAAACTAGTCTCACATGCTAGGGGAGAAGGCAGCTCATATAGAGAAGGGAGCACCAAGTAGAGGATGTCGAAAGGACCCATTCAGGTTGGAAAGAGACTGAAAGTAGACTATAGACCGAACATGAAGGCCACTCAATACCTCTATTGAAAACTACAGCACCCAAAAGGAGAGAGAACAAAGTGAAATGCCCTGCTGCAGAGGCAGGGTGGGGTGGTGGGGGGTGGGGGGGAGAGGGATACTGGGATCATTGGAGGAGGTGAATGGGCACTGGTGGAGGGATGGGTAAACGATCACTGTATGAGTGAAATGCAAACACAAAAGTTCATAAGTTTGTAACTGTACATCACAGTGATTCTCTAATAAAAAATTTTTAAAAGGGGAAAAAAGTTACAAAAGGGCTATAAAGGGGGGCCTTCCCTATCTGAACCTGATTGGTAACCCCTAGTTGACCTCACCATGGCTATCTCACTTCAGGGAAATCATGACACAATTCCAAGTATCTGTGCTCAATCCCAGGAATTCTGGAACAGAAAGAAGCTAGCTAGACCTAGCTTCTCCTGGCTGCTTCAGGAGCCTGCCACGGCGCTGCCTTTGCTTCTGTCTCTCACTGCCTCTAGCCCATGGAAGAGGACACTTCCCCTGTGTTCTGTCTGTACTCAATAGCCCTAGAAGATGACCACACTTCAGGTGTGAAGGACACTGGTCCCTACAGGACAGCACGGGCCAACATTCTCTATCACCTATGCATCAATGCTGCCCGGTTCCTTGGGGAGGAAGGCCAGTCAGGGAGCTCAGAGGGCCGACAACAGGCTTTTCAGGCAGGAAGCTGGACTCATCCCTCCCACACGCTGCTGGAAGCAAATCCCCGGCAGGATTTGAGGGGTGTCTCTACACACTGCCCAGCAGAAAGGAATCTCAGCAGGGTTGAGTGTCTAAAAGTTTGGGAGGTTATTCAAGCAGCTAAACTAACTGCAATGACCACGATAAAATATGAATATGGTGCTGTATAAATACAGAATTCTGTTCATACAGTACCATTCCTGTCTGCATAAAGATGCAGGCTGGTAGGTCTTTTCCCAAAGAGAGGCATTTGAAAGAGGTCAACCTATTAGAAATGTGTCATGTTCCAGAATTGCATGTCTGAAACATCTTTTTAGTTCCACCCGCATTTCTATAGAGCTTCAAAGTTGATCTGTCTCCTCATATAAAAGGAGATAAAGTTTTATGCTAAAACAATCACTTGTAATTTGACACCATGGTTTGAGTCAAATATTATTAGAGTAAGATTCCAAAGAACTACTGGGAATTGCATAAACTACGATTTCTAACATGCTTCTCGAAGACATCTCCTTTACAGCCAAAATAGCCTGATTTGTCTGGGCCAATGAGAAAAATCTCAAAGATTGCCAAGGCACTTAAATATCCCCACAAGTAGAAGAGAGCCTCAAGAGGTATTAACACAGGAGAAGGATCACAAAATGACATATGAGAACTGTGTCTTAAGAGTCGTCTTGCACAATTCCATCATTTTGCATAGGCGACAGTATCCTTACTTTTTTCCATTATTCAGCTAACAGTAATATAAGAATCCTAACACCCCTCCCTTTTACTAAAGATCATTAGGAAACTAGGAGATTTTTTTGCACAGAGAAGGATAGTATCCAATTTGAACAAATGCACAGGTTTTTGGTTTGAGGTCAATGTGTTATGAGTTTTGTCCCTTGTATCCCAAACTGGTACCTTCCGATTTATGTTTCCAGGAGACTTTAACACACGCATCTTTGTGATCTTGTCTAAGGACATAAGATTTTTATAGATGCTTACTTCTTAGAGACTTCAGAGACATTATAAGGAGGTGTAGCTTCCCTTGACCCCAGATATTCCTGTGAATAATGTAAAAATGTGACTTCATGTATTATCACCAAGAAAAAAATAATGGTAACACAAGAGAGATGGAGGAATTTCTTCAATTCCATCAAGTAAACAATGAGAGATGAGGTGATAAGAACAAAAAAATTACTTATACAGAAATGGAACTGACAGCTAAAATTTTTTATTCTAAGTTCAATACTTAGTTATTAAGTTGGAGGTTTCTTAAGATGTTTGTTAAATCTTATTCAATAAAACACCCTGGAGAGCTGATATTACTCTTTACATTATGTGCTCTTAATTGTAGGAAAAAAATTGTTTTTATTTTTAATATTTTAATATTTTTATTATTTAATAGTTGTTTCAATTATAAAATTAGTAATACTAAGTTCCTAACAACTTATCCAAAGGATAAATGAGTTGTGCCTTAATGATCTATTTCCCAATTCTTAATTTTTTTCAAGTGTATTAGCAGAGATAGCTAAATACTGATGATTAAAATCTGAGAAAATTTCTTTTTCAAGAAAAAGAAACTATGCCTAGGATTTTATTCCAGATATTTTTAATGCATAGACATTACATGGTACTTCCATTTATTGGGGTACAACTAAGAACATAACCAAATTCGATTACTCTATTGGCAGTATGGTGAGAAAGAATTTAGATTCATAACCTCAGTTATTGGTCACTGAATGACAAGAATATCTTTCACTGACAATAGAAATTGTGAAAAGAGGAAAGAAAGTGATAAAATAGAAAAGAAATTCTCCCTAATGGGAATTACAAAAGACACAATCAGATCTCCTATTTTTTCTACACAAATAAATAGTATATTCAAGCAAAAGTAGTAATTAATTCACTTTACCTACTGTGAAATCCAAATTACCCAAGAGTTAAGTACTTTAAACATATCTTTCAAGGAAGATAAAATCATATTGCACCAAAAATGTGTACAGCTGTGTGTGTTATGTGTATGATTATGTGTAGTGATTCTTAAAATAGACTCAAAAGTGGTTAGATAATAACCCCCATTCCTGCTTCCATCACGAAAATTACCCTTCAGAGTTTCACGTACAAAACAATGCTCTCAACTTTAAATAGTAAGATAAGAGATCAATGAGAAAGAATTTTAAAGCAACACTCGTGATGCAAATCAAAACAATTACAAGTCATCCAAAGAAGTCTGGTTATTTTTTAATAAAATTTGTCCTGATTCACAAACAGGACGTTAATCTCAATGTTATTTAACAGGAATAAGATTAAAAACCACTACATATAATGGAAAGAAATATTTACAAACAGTACAAACAACATTAAAATTCTAGTTTTGATGTTGTTGATATTTTAAAATTTAGCAGAAGCACATAATAAAATAATAAACCAAAAATCACAGGAATTAAGGGGGATTCCACCATAAACTATTTTGTTTCCAGTCTGACCTCCCAAGCATTATCTAGGGGCAATTACATCTCTCCTTTGAGAGATATTTATATATGAGGATATATAGGGGCTGGAGCAATAGCACAGCAGGTAGGGCATTTGCCTTGCACGCAGCCGACCCGGTTCGATTCCTCCGCCCCTCTCAGAGATCCCGGCAAGCTACCGAGAGTATCCCGCCCCAACGGCAAAGCCTGGCAAGCTACCCGTGGCATATTTAATATGCCAAAAACAGTAACAACAAGCCTCCCAATGGAGCCATTATTGGTGCCTGCTCGAGCAAATCGATGAGCAACGAAATGACAGTGCTATAGTGACAGGATATAAAGACATAGATCTATATTTCCATTATATCTGTAGATATATATCTTGTGAATTTCTATTTCATAAATATTTTAACTTGTTTATTTGGGGGGTTGGGGATATTGGGCCACACCCAGAGGTGTTCAGGGCTTACTACTGGTGGGACTAAGGGGACTGTGGGGACATCAGGGATCAAACCTGGGTTAGCTGCATGCAAGGCAAGTGCCTTGCCCCCGGACCATCTATGAAATGCCACTTGTTAATTTTTATCAACGGGTGAAAAAATATTCATGTTAACTGTTCTAGAGATTGCTGTTGTCTTTGAACAATGTGTCTTGAAAGTCACACAAATAAATATGCTAGCACTATTCATTTTCAAAACTTCATAGCATGCATAAGAAAAATTTAACATATAAGGAAATGACTTGTAAATAAGTAAGTGAAGCTTGACAGTGAATATTCTCATCACACGAGCAAATCACGAGTCAAACATGAGAACAACTGACAGTCATGCAAAGCCCACAGAGTGCCTCTTGACACTTCTTCCCTCCTTCAATCACTGCCACCAAGTGCCTCCCGTGTTTATCAAATACCTCAGATAAGCTTTATGTTTAAACTTTACAAAACAACACCATGCTTTTACTAGGTCACTGTCATCCCATTGCTCATCAATTTGTTCGAGCGGGCACCAGTAACGTCTCTCATTGAGAGACTTATTGTTACTGTTTTTGGCATATCCAGTACGCATGGGTAGCTTGCCAGGCTCTGCCACACGGGCTTGATGCTCTCGGTAGCTTGCCGGGCTCTCCGAGAGAGGCGGAGGAATCGAACTCGGGTCGGCCGTGTGAAAGGCGAATGCTCAACCGCTGTGCTATCGCTCCAGCCCTTTTTACTAGGTATTGCAATGAAAGATATGACATCATGAACCATCTCCAAATTCAGTGACTATAAAAATAATCACTCTCATTGCTTATCAATTTGGGAATAAATTTGAATTTCAGACAGTTTTGTTCATTCCATAATATAATAGATAATATAACAGTTCATACAAAGCTTAATGGATGAGCTTTTGCTGTAAAGATTCATATAGAAAACTACTCTAGAATTTGTTTTCATTCTGTCATTATAGCTTTAAAGCCAAAAGAGATATATATTATGAATGGGTATGGGGGCAAAGAGTCTCTTGCCCCCATGCCTGGCTGTCTTCACCGGGGCCTCTTGAAGGTAGTGGGTTTCAATTTCCCTCCTGCCCGAAGCAGAGCCCCCACAGCCAAAAACCTCCAGAACCCAGCCACAGCCATGCTCAAGGCCCCTCTCCACATGTTCGGACAAGACTCATGCATGAAGGAGCCGGCAGTGGAACCCAGATGTGTGGGACCCGGGGCTGAGACCTCCAAGCCTGCTTGGATCAGGACTGAGCCTCTTCTGCCAAGATCCCCCATTTTCCAGTAGCTAGGCGGTCACACTCAGAAACTGAGCCGGCGCCATGTAATCCCACCAATGTCCAACACCCAGAAACTATAAAATCAAGCTCCCAGAACATCTTATGGCCTAGTTCTCCCTCTCAGAGAACCTGACAAACTACAGAGAGTTTCCTGCCCACATGGGAGAGCCTAGCAAGCTCCTCATGGCATATTCATATGCCAAAACCAGTAACAATGATGGGTCTCATTCCCCTGACCCTGAAAGAGCCTCCAATGCAGCACCATTGGGAAGGACGAGTAAAGAGAGGCTTCTAAAATCTCAAGGCTAGGACAAATGGAGACATTACTGAGACCGCTAGAGAAAATCAACGATCAACGGGATGATGATGATGATGATGATGGGTATGACTTAGTACCAATATAAAACTTTATAAAATCAGTCAATGGGGCCTGTGGGTCATTGTTTGAACTAGAGGACAATATCTGGCCTGTTTTTTTATAGCCCTCAAGTTTTGGTGTCTAACACACAGACACAGCCAACACTGGTTAGCTGGGCAGGAACTACTCCTGGGTACAGACGCTGCATCAGTACTTTCAAATATCGCCATGGAAGTGGGAAGCAAGTAGGATGTAATGAATGATGGAATGAACATCCCAACTTTGGGTTCCACTGCAGAAGTGCCACACATGACTACCATTCACATGCATGCCTCTGGCCAAAGCAAACCCAGCAAGGCACGGCTGGGAGCTGTCGTCTCCTTTGTGCCGAGCTGGAGAGAAGCTCCAGAATATTCGTAAGCTGAGTTCCCAGCGACTATTGCTATTGCTGCATCTGGATGATAGGGTGCATGTCAGCCCGGGGAAGCCCCACACTGCAGAAGGAAGACGTCTACATTCCTGGATGTGGTGGATACTTGCATCTCTCCGCATAGTTCCACCCCGACCACCTCCTCTCCATCCCTGCCTCCACCGTGACCTCCGAGGGATGAAGCTATCCATGCAAATTCATCCCCAGCCTCCTCCCAAGGCCACGGAAGTCTCCTTAACTGTGCCAAGCAGAACCCTCAGAGACAACCACATATGATCCTAGAGAGTGTTATGCATAGACTCTCAGAAAACTTCTAGGAAGATTGAACCCCAAATGCCCAGGGCCATGAGCAGTTCATTAACGTACCTTTGTCTTATTTTACTTTTCCACTGGCTTTTTGTCTGCTCTCTGGAAACACGTCTCAAATTATCTGCATGGCTCAAGTATTTATTTCCTTTTCTGCTTTCATGGGAATAGAAACTAAGCCCATTAAGAAGCTTATAGTCCGGATGGGACTCTAGAATTGGGTCATGTACCAGTCTAACGGCACTATTATGTCCTATTCAGCTCTATAGTCTCCATGGCCGGGGGGGGCGGGGGTGGTGGTGGAGGGAGCTATATGCACCGCAGTTGGTGGAGAATTGTAAACTTAATCAAGTTGTAGCCCCAATATCTGCTGGTGGGTAGCTTACCACAAATTTAGCATTTGGGATGTATGGCTATTGATATGGTCAGTATCAATTGATATTGTAAATTACAATACTGTTACTGCTTCTCATTAACACCACGCCCATCACCAGTGTGCCTCCCTCCCTGAAAAAGCCCCAACATCCATTTTCTCATCCCTCCAACTCAGTTGTGTGCATCATTTCCCCATTGTGCTGCCTTTGGATTTTTGTTGCTCCCCTGCTGTGTATCGTTAAGCCCCACATCAGAGAGAAACCATTCTATATCTGTTCCTTTCCGATATCCTCTAGTTCCATCCAAATTGTATGATTTTGTTCTTTATCAAAGCTGCATAGTATTCTATTGTGTATATAGACCCACAACTTCTTGATCCACTCAGTTGTAGTTAGACATTTGGTTTGCTCCCATAATTTGTCTGTTGTACTAAGTACAGTGATGAATATAGATGTGTGTATGTTCTTTCTAATTGTTGCGTGAACGTTTTGCAATCGGAGGCGCTGAGATAGGAACGCGGAAGAAATAATCACTGATTGGAGGACTAAGGCTCGCTCTGGCTCTTAGCAAAGGCAGATGGCCTCGTGGACCTCCTTTTATTGATCATGGTACCTCTAAAGGGCGCAATATAGTGACGTCACCAAAGGCATCAAAAAATGGTACAGGGAGAACATTGAGACAATGGGAACATATTGTTTCCTTGTATGGGTAGGCCTATAGCCTCGGGAAAAGAATACAGAACTGAGAAGGGAAAGATACAAAACCGAAACTGAAACCTTCTTCAGGCACCTGGATTTACATCCCAAAGACTAGGCTGTGCTTGCCACTTCAAATACAAACTGGGCAGGCACCTGAAATCTGCATCCCAAAGACAAAGCTGGGCCTGCACCTGAAATCTACAATTTACAATATCAAAGGTCAGGCCTGGCTAACACCATCTGCATGTCAAAGACCAGCCAGGCTTCTGTGAGAGAAGGAAAAACTGCTCTTTTCAGTATTCTGAAATTATTTTTCTGAAGGCAGCTTGAAGGGGGAAAATGTTCAGCTTCATCCAAACCAGTCAGGACACACGAGAAGTCTCGCCCATTTTCATGGGTCCCTATGTTCCTGTCCGTAGCACGGTACAGTATACATGGGCTCGCCCTGATAGCTCAGTCCAGCCCCAACATCTCCCCCTTTTTGTTTATGACGGATTTTAACCATCGTAACAATTCAAGCAGCCTTTCATTTCCCTTAACCTTAAAATAAAATGCTAGGCACAAAATGGCCAATAACAAGAGCAGAACACCTATTCTCACAGATCTTCCCAGCAGTTCCTTAAATTAAAAGAACTTAACTTGTCAAAAAATGCTTTATCATTTTTTCTGAAAATCTAATACCAAAATAATAGTTATTACAGGTACCATGAGTTTACAAATCCATTATCTTAGTTGTTCATATGTATTTTATGCGCTAACAAATGATTTTAACCTTTTCCAATGAGAATTTAGTCACATTATACAACACAGATGTTATACAGAATAAAGCAATATTTCAATCACATTTTACAATGGTAACTCGCTGACCAGTCACCAGGCAAAGTAACAGTTCAAGGAACATCAGCCAATTCAGACTGCAGTTCAGAGTCCATTTATCTTTGAGCAGTCCATAATTTTTCAGAATTCTCACGCCATTTCTGGCCGAATACCACAGTCTATGTCCCTTGCTTCAGAGCTATGTCTGCCACAGCCATTGTTGTCGTCGCTGCGATGATCCCCATGATAGCAGCAATGAGCAGGCTAAGAAATCTCTGGATCCATCAGAGAAGATAGATGATCAGTTGACAACGCGCTTCAGTCGTTGGATTCTTCTCCCATGGTCGATGAAAAGCCACCAGCATTCAAACACCTACTCAGGCTCTGAAAAATAAAAACTTCCTTCCTCGAGGAATCTCATAGATTGGTTAATACAAGTATAGATGGAACACTGTCTACAGGAAATCATTCCTTCATATCACATAAGGAAAGGGCGCACATGCTAAAACAGAAAGGATTAAATTTCTGTTGAAATACATCAGGTTAATTAGTATTCTTAGTTTGGTTTCCCTGCCATAAGGCATACTCATACAGAGCAAGGCCAATTTTACATCAGTAAATTTACCTTAAAAATCCAAATTAAAATGATGCAGTAAGAAAAAAATCTATTGCATCCATACACTGATTATCTTTAAATTGCCATACCAGGCTTATTTCTACTCTTTTGTCTGTATGAATAACATAACTTTTAGGGCTCCAATCAATTTTAACAAAATCATAATATAAAATTTTGCAACTAATCCTCTACAATTTTTCCAAGAAATCTAATAACATAAATTTTTCTATACTCTCCAGATAGATATATTTGCAGCCAAAATATTTCCTTATTTTAAAAAGGTAACTTATCAAGACACACCCCTCAATAAAGTTAAACTAGGAAGGCAAACCCAATAGGTTAGATTTTGAGTAGAGGCACTTATTATTTCATTAGAGATATGATAGGTAACAAGAAATCTTCAGGAGTTTTCTTTGTGTTAGTGTCATACAATACCTTCTCAGCATTGTTAGTCAGGGCCTTAATATCTTCTCATGTTGGAATCCCCTCTTGCTGTGTTGTTGGAAGGCCTCTTAAGTTGAGTGAGTGCATTCCAATCCAGACTCAGATCACTGATCCTGAATTTTTTCATCTTTTTTCATAGCCAATTCATCTGTTTCTTCTTAATCAGATTCATGGACAAAGTTAAGCCTTTTTGTGGAACACCAGAAACATTCTTTTTCTGTGGAAATAAAAGCGAAACCTCGCCCCCATCTTTCTGCCCGGCCTAGTATCCAATTTTCAGAGACTGGGTCCCTATAAAGAATTTTACATTTCTGAATAGTTTTATCAGAGTTATTTCTGTTTGCATTAAAACTTGCTTCTTTCGAGCTATTTTGAACTTCCCGATGTTTTTCTGTAGGTGTTATGTTATCAGAGCAATTAAAAAAAATTTAAAGAAAACTGTGCTCTGGATAACTGCTATCTGGGAGAATCCGTATATATTCCCCCTTTTTGTTTAAGCAACATTTCCTTAAGTGAGCGATTTGCTCTTTCAATAATAGCTTGTCCTATACTATTATAAGGAATTTATCATTTTGCATCAGTATAAGTAAACTTTCCTTCTTTGCTAGCATCTGAAAAACGTAACCACTGATTCAATAGGTTCAACTTTTATAACGCTAGGCCAAATCCAATCAGTAAATCTAAGAAATTGAAACATCTTTTGCTTTGGAAGGCTGCTAACGAATTTTTCCCAAATCATCAGTGCAGGCAATTCGTTAATCCTAATCAAGTTCCCATAGTGCTTGGATTTGTTCATTGGTCAATGACATAATTTCAGCAGATCACTCCCTATTGTCTAATTATTTTTCTTCAAGAATTATATGAAATATTTTATACAAATAAGTGGCCAATTTTTAGTAGGCATAATATGTTTTAAAAAGGCTGCACTCCACAATATTAGTTCCTTATACCAGAATCAAAGTGGGAGAATGTTAAGTGTGCAACACTATCAGATTTAAATTTTCTAAAGAATCAATTCTATCTAGTTGAGCCTTATTTACAATTTCCTCAATTAATTCCAATTCACATTCAGCTGCAAGGCTGAGTTGCCTTGGACTCTTAAAAGAATCATCTTCCAATTTATGGAACAAGTTTTGTAAGGCATAGTTTGGGATGCCTAAAGAAGGACGTAACCAATTTATATTTCCCAATAGTTTCTGAAAATCATTTAAAGTTTTTAACTCATCTCTCTGAATTTGGACCTTTTGGGGTGTAATTTTGCTTTCCCATATTATTTGTCCTAAAAATTCCCAAGGGAACCTGGAGTTGAATTTTATCCTGTGCAATTTTTAAACCCGTGACTCTAATTCATAAATTACAGTTTCATAAATCTTCTGCAAATTTGTCTGAGGTGCAGCAATAATTAGAATATCATCCATATAATGGATAATTTTAATCTCAGGGTATTGTATCCTTATTATATCCAATATTGGCACATTGTTGATCTGTTGATCACTCCTTGTGGCAAAACAGTTCACTGACATCTTTTAGTAGGATGCTCATTATTTAAAAAGGGGACAGTAAAAGTAAATTTCTCTCTATCCTCTTCCCTTAAAGTGATGTTATAGAAACAATCTTTTAAATCAATTATAATAATATTCCACTTCTTTGGAATTATGGCTAAATTAGGCAGGCCCGGCTGTAAAGGGTCTATTAATCCATACGGACATTGACTTTTCTTAAACCAGTTAACATTCTCTATTTACCAGTCCTTTTCTTAATAGCAAATACAGGTAAATTCCAAGGACTAGAGCTAGTAATAATATGTCCCAAATCAAACTGCTCTGTTACCAATTCATGCAAAGTTTATCCTTTGTCAAGGGCCACTGCTTGACCCAAATAGGTTTTAGTTGTTTCCAGACTATTGGGAGGGCTATTTTTCCAGCAGCAAACCCTTTTGAAAATGCAACCAATATCCGTTTGCTATGGGTCTTAGTCACATCAACAGAAGCATTAAGTTCTGTAGAGATAGAATATACAGTTTAACATTATGTCTAATTAAACCTTGATTTTTAATTATCTGGGCGCACTTTAATAGGAGTCCAGATACTAAAACAATTCTGTAGATATAATTTAGCGTTCTTAAGATTGCTAATCATTCTCATTCCCAACCATGACTAAGTTGAACTCTTCAGTACTCTTTCAAAAACCTTACATTTATCCTATATATCTTTAAAAGATTACAATACTCATAATCAAAAGATATTCTGATATAGAACTCCAGACTGTAGGAGAACAGATAAGAGGGTTAAAATGCTCACAAAATTATTATATTTCATCCACCTACATGCTTCTCCAATCTTTGCCCACTTCATCACCTCCAGTGGACTGCATTTTATGTTTTATTATATCCAATGGCCCTAACCTCAATTTTTTATTCTCTCCAAATATAGAGTGCAAATGGTCATTTGCGCACTTTAGGCTTGTATTTTAAACAATCCTTGAAAAAAAATTATGCAATATAGAAAAAGGGAGCAAAGTTTTAGATGAAAGCCAAATATTCTTTCCAATTTCCTGTTTTTTTCCTATTTCTTTTCATAATTTTTGAGATGAACTTTTAAAATTTAAATTCTCTTTTACCACAAATGCATATTTTCTTTTTTGGATATACCCAATTTGAAAAGCATTAAAAACTTTTTAACACTTTAGATATTAACTTCCTAACTTCAAAACTGAAATCAGAAGGCTGAGGAAAGGCAGGGGAATAAGAAAAAAAAAAGGTGGGAGGAGGCCACTTCCTCTCTTCCCCTGCAAGATCACTAAAGCACAAAAAAGGGCGGTTCTCAGCAGCTTCAGGCTATCAGGCTGATATCTGAGATTAATCCAATTTGACTTTGTTAATTAGCTCTAGAAATTTTAGCTACCAAAACCTTAGATCAAATAAAGCACTGGTAGAATAATTTTTGCAACCAATCTTATAACTTTAGGAACTCATGTTTTGAACCAAATCAGTAACTTTTGAACCTGTTTTTTGGTGACACTATTATTTCAACTCTCATTTTAATAATCTAATGCAATGCAGATGTAAATAAAACAAAATACATATAGACATAGTAGCATAAGAATAACTTGAAACCAATTTTTATAAAGTATGAGGGAAACCTCTTTTGGCTTAATTTCAATAGTTCTTATACCTTAGTTATTTCAAATCATGAGCTTTGTACACCAGATACAATCCTACAATACAAACATGCTGAAAACACTTGAACTGCCAGTGTTTATGGAAACATAAAACCTTTTTGTTTACTGATGGTGTCTGTGCCTCTATTTTATGTAAAACAGCCTAAATTCTGTACTAAAGTTGGCTGAGGCTTGTAAGATAAGGCCTTAATTCCCTGAACTCTTATTTCACTTAAGTTAAAAAGAATTTCAACTATTAATAAGCATTAATGTTTCTCCAATAAGATTTTAGATTGAGAATTTCAATTTCTCTGTAGGCGCCACATTCTGATTATTAATCTTTGTTTAAAACTTTGTCTAACAAGTTCCAAAAACACCTAATCTTTTTAAATTGTTGGATGGTTTAAGGATTTCTACTTCTGATTTTAGCTTGACTCTAACACTTGAGTACTCAACACAGACAGACAGAAAGACAACAAACACCACACATGCATGTGCACAAATATATACCTGATCGATCAATCTGACCCTTCAAGAATGGCAGGGAAAAAACCTGATAGACTGAGAAAGGAAGGGCAGTCCCCAGGGCAAAGTAAGCCCCGTCGGCCGATTGGGAACATTGCTCCTCGTTTCCCTGCCTGACCAGCCAGTTTCCTGCTTGTTAAAAATGGGTCAAAAAAGCGCTTTTGTTACTATAAAGCCGGCAAATAAGTTATGAGTTGTTGTAAACTTAAGATGGCAAAATGTTGGCCAATTCTTTTACTTGATTTCAAAAAGTTCTTAATTACCTTAAATCATAAGATCTTCACACCAGACCTGGACACTAACATTTTTCACACTACAAACACACTTTCAGATACATACACACAAGTCACTGGCACTCACTAAAGTTTTAAATAGCAGCATAAGAAAACACCCTAACAAATTTTATCTCTGCACTGTTTTACAAAAGCTCTTGTTTTAAACTAGGCCGGTTAAAAACTAGGAGTTCAGCTAACTCCTGCCAGGCCACGATGTCCTACCAAACAGTGCCCCGTTTCTGGAGTGTCCTGGGTGCAGTGGAGACGTCTCCCACACTCCCCGACCAGCTACCCTCCAGCTGGCCGTGCATTTTATATTAACTCTCACCATCCACTCAGGGAACAAAGGATCAGGCTCACTCTGAGGAGCCTCTTCCGACTTGGTGTCGGACTGGAAAGAAATCAGGGCCATGGTGATTACACCGTAGGCATCCAATTCCTCTGCCGGGATCAAGTCCCCTTTCTGATGGGCATGACACATTTCTTTTCCTTCTCTTTTCCACAGTTCTAAATACTTATGTACCCTCTCAAGGAGGCGTCGCACTACTCGCTCCTTCAAAGGCAGACCAGCTGCTTTTGTCAGACTTCAAGATAAAAATAAAACTCCCTCTGCGACAAAAAAGAACTGCCCATGCCCATCACCCCTTTTTCTCCAATCTCCGAGAGGCTATGCAAGCTCGGTGCAACGTGATCCCTCTCGGTTTCTCCCGTACCGGTCCTTACCTTCGGGCCCCACACGTTGGGCGGCCAGATGTTGCGTGAACGTTCTGCAATCGGAGGCGCTGAGATAGGAACGCGGAAGAAATAATCACTGATTGGAGGACTAAGGCTCGCTCTGGCTCTTAGCAAAGGCAGATGGCCTCGTGGACCTCCTTTTATTGATCATGGTACCTCTAAAGGGCGCAATATAGTGACGTCACCAAAGGCATCAAAAAATGGTACAGGGAGAACATTGAGACAATGGGAACATATTGTTTCCTTGTATGGGTAGGCCTATAGCCTCGGGAAAAGAATACAGAACTGAGAAGGGAAAGATACAAAACCGAAACTGAAACCTTCTTCAGGCACCTGGATTTACATCCCAAAGACTAGGCTGTGCTTGCCACTTCAAATACAAACTGGGCAGGCACCTGAAATCTGCATCCCAAAGACAAAGCTGGGCCTGCACCTGAAATCTACAATTTACAATATCAAAGGTCAGGCCTGGCTAACACCATCTGCATGTCAAAGACCAGCCAGGCTTCTGTGAGAGAAGGAAAAACTGCTCTTTTCAGTATTCTGAAATTATTTTTCTGAAGGCAGCTTGAAGGGGGAAAATGTTCAGCTTCATCCAAACCAGTCAGGACACACGAGAAGTCTCGCCCATTTTCATGGGTCCCTATGTTCCTGTCCGTAGCACGGTACAGTATACATGGGCTCGCCCTGATAGCTCAGTCCAGCCCCAACATCTAATTATTAATGTTTTGTGTCAAAAATGTTGTAAGCAACCCCAAAATTTACCAACCCAAAAGTTGCTCTTTTCGGAGAGCCACTTTCAGTTCTCCCATTGTAATATTTGCTTCAGAGTACAAGGTACACAAAGCACAGAGTCAGAGAGAGCTTTGCTGGGAGTGTTTCTGAAGCAAAGCACCACCTTAGGTTTGAGAAGTAGTTTCAGTCATGGCCTGGGGCCCAGGAAAATTGGGTCTAAACAGAACACTGACTGAGTGGATGAACATTACTCTTGTAGTAAGTGGGATATGGTCAGATTACCAAGGTTCGACATGTGCTATGATTATATATATATATATATATATATATATATACAAAGTACCATTATTTCGTTTTGAACTGGTATAGATTCCTCTTCTATTATAAGAACAGGTACCTTAGATACCTTCTTACCAACATCAGTGTGTTAATGGTTGATGCTCTTCCTTAGCTCACAGCTGTGACCTACTGAATCTTTCCCTATAATAAACTAAGAAAGGCAGGGGTGGGGTGTGTGTGTGTGTGTGTGTGTGTGTGTGTGCGCGCGCGCGCGCGCGTGAGTGTGTGTGTGTGTGTGTGAGAGAGAGAGAGAGAGTGAGAGAGAGAGGGAGGGAGAGAGAGAGAAGGAGGAGGAGAAGGAAGAGAAGGAGAAGGTAAATGGGTAAGGGAGGAGAGGGGAGGGGAGGGGGAGGGAGGAAGGAAGGAAGGAAGGAAGGAAGGAAGGAAGGAAGGAAGGAAGGAAGGAAGGAAGGAAGGAAGGAAGGAAGGAAGGAAGGAAGGAAGGAAGGAAGGAAGGAAGGAAGGAAGGAAGGAAGGAAGGAAGGAAGGAAGGAAGGAAGGAAGGAAGGAAGGAAGGAAGGAAGGAAGGAAGGAAGGAAGGAAGGAAGGAAGGAAGGAAGGAAGGAAGGAAGGAAGGAAGGAGGGAAGGCTGGCTCGCTCTAGCTCAGTGTGTTGGTACAGACTAGACACAGCCTTTCTCCGGCCCATTTTGGAAAGAACACGAGAGAACTGGTGTGGAACAGAAACCTGTCTGCCAGCTCCAGAGGGGAACTTGGGTACCACTTTGGTAGGAAGAACGAGCAACCTGAGGTGAGAAAGGTCACCAGAGTGTGTTGCTGATGAGCTCGGACCCGGCAGAGTATGGCCACATGCTGGCCCATGAGTGCAGGAGCAGAGCAGGCTGGCAAAGGAGGCACTTGCCAACCAGGGGTCCTGGAGGTTGGTAGGGGGGCACAGGTCAGTCTGCCGCACGCTGGGCCATCTGCAGCCCTTGTCAGAATGGGCAGGAATGGGGCTGTGACAGTCACAGCAGTGACGTATCTGTGTCTCCGAGTCTATTGGATGGAATTAGTGAGCCAGCCTTTATCCTGGCTTCTGTCTTAGCTTCTGGCTTCTTTATTCTTTTCCATCTATTTTATTTTCCACTTTCTCATCCAGGACTGGAGCCATAGCACAGCGGGTAGGGTGTTTGCCTACCGCTGTAGGCCGGGTAGTCCAACCCGGGTTTGATTCCTCTGTCCCTCTCAGAGAGTATTCGATATGCCAAAAACAGTAACAAGTCTCACAGTGGAGACATTACTGGTGCCTGCTTGAGCAAATCGATGAACAATGGGATGACAGTGCTACAGTGCTTTCTCATCTAGCACATGTCCCACTTGGAAGGGCACGGATCTGTAGAGCAGGAAATTCCCTTGAAAATCATGGTTAGAAAAACCTGTAACATGGTTCTCTCACATGTAGTATATTTTTGTTATTTGGAATTTTTGTATAGACATTTTAAATTTAACTTGTTTCCCCTTTCTGGGGATATTGGAGAGGATTGTAATGGCAATGTCCAGCCACTATTTAGTGAACTGTCTAGTTTTGGATGTGCTACTTTTTAGCTTTATAAAATTGTTTCTTTCCTGTTCCATAAAATGACAACAGTAAAACCATTAAGTTGGGGTGAAGGTTCAATTCATTAATATGTACAAAGTGATTAAACTGTACATAGGCTGTAAGAATCAGCTACATGAGTGTCAATTACAATTATAATTCTTTTTCTTTTGCATCTTTTAAAGTTTTGTCTATTTCATTTTCATATTACTCCTGTACTCATTTAAAATTTAGGTTTCCTATGTTCTTCTGATCAACAACATGAATATTTTAAGGAATATTTATTCTAATACGGACAAAAATAAAATCAAAGTATTTCTAGAAAACAAGATTTGTTTCTGAAAAGCAGGGTCAAATAGGACCTTAGTCTTCCCTTTCTGAGGCAAAAATCTCAGTAAATGAGCATTAATATTTTTCAAAACCACATGAAGTTAACATATTTTCTTAGAATATTTTCTCTCTGTATTTTAAAGTTAATATTTCATTTCATTCTGATGTGATATATTAGTATAAATAAAAATAAATCAATCCAGTTGCCTTTCTTTGGTTTTGGATCATACCTGGCATTGCTCAGGGCTTAATCCTGACTGCTCAGAGATCACTCCTGGTGGGGTTGGGGGATCATGGGTGGTGTTAGGTGGTATCCAGCTTGGACATGTGAAAAATACATGCCCTACCCACTGTGCTATCTCTTCAGCCCCAGTTGTCTTTTTTCCTAAGAATGACACATTGTTCCTGTTTTCCACAACTTCATTATGAATAAGAGGGCAAGAAAATAGTACAGCAGGTAAGGCACTTGCCTTGCATGCAGCTGACCCAAGTTCAATATCCCCAGCACCATGTACGGTCCCCTGAGCACTGCCAGGGGTAATCCCTGAGTACAGAGCCAGATGTAAGCTCTGAGCTTTTGGGAAGGTGTACTTCGTTTTAAAAACAAAATTATATTTTGTCTTTAGACTTGCTATACTCTTATTGATTCCTGTCTACTCATGAAATCCATTTCTGAAAGAGAAATGAAAATGTCCAGCTCTAACTTTGAATTTCTTTTATTTCTCTATTTCTACAAGTTTTTTGCTACATCTTTTTGAAGACTTGGGTTTATGTATTTTTCCAGTTGTTTCTCCTCTATCAGAATAAGTTCTGTTTTCATTTTATACTTATTATCTTGAAAGTGACCTAGTTTGTTTTTTTAAAAAAATAAATTTAGCCTGTCATCCACACTCATATGGTTCATGATTTGTTTTATGTACTTATGTTTCTGAGCGGGCACCAGTAATGTCTCTCATTGAGAGACTTATTGTTACTGTTTTTGGCATATCCAATATGCACGGGTAGCTTGCCAGGCTCTGCCGTGCGGGCTCAATACTCTCGGTAGCTTGCTGGGCTCTCTGAGAGGGGCAGAGGAATCGAACTCGGGTTGGCCGCGTGAAAGGCGAATGCCCAACCAGAGCAATAGCACAGTGGTAGGATGTTCACTTTTCACTTCCTTTGTATTTCTTCCATTGTTATTCTATTGTTCCTCTTGTTCTGACTTATTTCTATATTATTTCTATATTATGTAAATTTAGGTAGATAAAAACATTCTTATATGTGTTCATATAAAAGTTTGCCTATTTTATAACTATGTCAAAGAATATGCTGATTGTTGTGGATGCCTAGTTGTATGAGTCAGATTTTTTAAAAGAGTTTTGTGTTTTGTCATTAAAGGTAGTTAATTTGTTGGCATTTCTCCTCAATTTTATTGGGGGTTTCATTTAGTTTCTGAGCTCAAGGCTACCGTCATATTTAGGATTCAGTCATTACTCCTGAGGTACAGCCTTGCTGATACATCAGCTGACCGTCCAGAGTTCCTTTCCATAGTTACGAGCATCTCCTATAACTTTGCACTGTCCAGTTCCACTCTGCTAGGTAACACAGAATTTCACCCTCAGCTTAAACAGGAACGTGAGCTCAAGAATCCCATTCTCCGCTCCTCATCCATTCTGGCCACAACCCTGCAAATCTCACTATGGAGCTGACCTCCTGTTCCTGTCTCCAAGGAACGACAATCCAAGGCTGCATTGCTGTGGAAATGTTGCATAAACTTTGTTATTGTAGACACTTTGCTGGGTTTTCTAGTCTGTCCTGCCAGGAAGTTGTTTGTGCTTGCAATTTGTGAGTGTGTCCTGCCTAGAAGATAAACTCTTCAACAATACTTTTCATCCCATCTTCGCTGGTATCATGAAAGATTCTTTTTCATTCATTTCATTTGGGAGCTTCCTAAAGCAGAGGTTTCATGTCTTTCTTATCATGAAACAAATGCTTAATTTTTATGTGTGATCCCTCCAAATTTGTGCCTCATTGAGTGCTTCTGTTGTTATCTTCTGATATCGTTAATCTATATATCAACATTTCCTGCCCTCACCCAATACACTGGCAGAATTCTATTGCTGGTAGGTGACAGACATCAGTGAGTTGTCACTGAGATGCTTGGGGCTCTTGTTGCCCACCTCTCCTGCTGCTGTGGCCGCTGCAGTTGTCTTTTTCCTGTGTTCTAGATATGCATCAACAGTGTCAGAAGCTTTGGATCCTCTAAACCAACAATACAATAAAAAATCCATGCTAGATAATATGGTTTCACATAACAGCCAAGTAACTGGAAATGTGTGACAAATAATATATGATTATATATGCCTTATATAGTAACTAAAAACAAACAAAAACCTAGAAACAAACCAAACAACTATCAGTGGAAAATAGAAAAATGAGTTATGTTGTGTTGAGTAGAATATTCTACGTGAGTGAGTATTCATTATATATATAGCTCCCTATACTTGTTTATTAGAATTCTGAGTGAAACAATTTTCAGAAGACCAGATACAACATGATATAATTTATTTAAAAACAAACTCAAACTAAGCAGAAACCACATTTTATTTTGGAACAGATAGGGTGGATATGCTCATAGCAAGCCAGCCGCCCTGTTGAGAACAATACAAAGAGCCGGATAGAAATGGGATGTTTAAATAGACCTTAGATTTGCAGGAGCAATCCCAGCTAAAGAAAGCCCCTCTCTAAAGAGAAGAGGGCTTGTGGGGTGCGTGGGGGTCCGGGCTGTTAGTGACGGCACTCTGGAGTTCTGAACCTATAATAAGTGCCTCAGATGTGTTCTCAGCCCAGACACAGAGCTATTTCTGTGACTGAAAATATGTCCAGTTTGGTTATTGTGAGCAATGCCTGATTTTCTATAGTTGTGACTATATTGATTTAAATTTTACTGTATTTCCTTAGTACTTTCTATTTTTAAATGAGTGTTGACTCTTTTCCACCACTTTTTATTTTTTTGGCAGGGATTTGGGGCGGGTGGTCCTGAGCTGTACCCCGGGGGAAAGCAGGCTCCCATCCCGGCAATGCTCATCCAATAAGGCCAGCAGTTCAGTGAGAGGACAGGAGGATGCCACGGTGCCAGGGACCAGGAGGTCCACGGGAGGGGGCTCAGGGCCTCCAGCGCTAACCCAGTGATGCTGGAGAGGTGGCACCGAAGATCCAACTGGGGTTGGGCAGATTGTCCCCCTACAATCTCCCTGGCCCCAAACTTTGTTTTTAATCTATCATCATCGATAAATTCTTTGTTAATCTATTGACACATTCTTCTCATTTCTCCCTTTGTTCTTTTTAAATGTGGAACATCACTTTCAGGATTGGCAGTTGAACTTTCTTTCCTGGGGAGTCAACTTTGCATAGGGTTCAAGGAAAAGATATTGAATCCTTCCTGGGTTCTAATGTATCAGATTCAGATTGAATGCATTGCAGATTAACTGGAGGAAAATTGACATTCTCTGACACTGTGATTCAGATATTAATAGCTATGTTACATGCGTCAGTAATATTTAAAAGTTTGTTCAGGGGCCAGAGTGATAGCACAGCGGGTAGGGTGTTTGCCTTGCATGTGGCTGACCTGGGTTCAATCCCCAGCATCTCATATGGTCTCCCCAGCACCGCCAGGAGTAATTCCTGAGTGCATGAGCCAGGAGTAACCCTTGTGCATCGCTGGGAGTGACCCCAAAAAAAAGGTTTGTTCAAGAAGATCTTACTCCCTGTTAAATCTGTTCCCCAGTGGTTCAGAGTTTTGTCCAAACTATATAGAGGTTAGTGTTTTCCACCAAACTTTAGGTATATTTTGAAAATATTTGAACATTTCTCCATTTTGTATATTTACAGTTTATCAGTAAACACGTAACTTACTTTTGTAGAAAATTGTAGCAAATCATGAATGCAGAAAATCATGAATTTTCTCTATGTGAAAGTATATCAACAATAAAGGAAATAAATGTTGAATTAGTCTCTTCTCAAAATATACATAGCTCCTTTCCCCATCATTTGTGTGTAGGACATGTGTGGGCCACACTTGGCTGTGCTCAGGGCTTACTCCTGCCTCTGTGCTCAAGGATTACTCCTGGTTAATCTCAAGGTACCATACGGGATGCGTGGATTCTTGTGCAAGGCAAGAAGCATCCTACCCACTTTACCACAGCTCTGGCCCTGCGCCCTCTTCTTATACTACCTAGAATATCTAATAAAACATTGAATAAAGAATAATGGAAGTCATTATTGTCTTCTTTCTCATTCTAATAGAAATCTAACTTCAATATTAAAAGCAATGCTCTGCTCAGTTTTAGTGAATGAAATTTTCTTATTGAGTGTGATTCTACAAGAGTTTATGAAGAAAATGTTTGTTTTAATATATGAAATGATTTTAAAATCTTTTAAAATCACTCTTTGGCACACACTGCATCTTCAAGGGAAGAGGAGTCCACTTCTCTGTTCCCTTTGGCTGTGATAATTCAGTCTCTTCCCATCCTTTTGTCCCCGTTTTATTTCATGGATTTCTCCTTGCTCTGGAGGATCCCACAGACTCCATTTTTCCTTGGATCCATCAGCGAGGGCTCAGGCGGACCTCCCAAGGCCGTGGTGTGCTGACCCCGCCCTCCGCTCTCCGTTGCGATTGTCTTTGCATCTGCTTCCTTCTCCACCAGACTTTGAACAAATATTGAGTCTTGTCCCAGCTGGATCTCTAGCAGTGCCTGGCACAAATGAGGTGCTAAAGACTTTTTTGTAGAGTCGCTAATTGTTAAGTATATTTTTCCTTGTGGGGCTGGAGTGATAGCACAGCGGTTAGGGCATTTGCCTTGAATGCGGCTGACCCGGGTTCAATTCCTCTGTTCCTCCCGGAGAGCCTGGCAAGCTACTGAGAATATCCCGCCCTCATGGCAGAGCCTGGCAAGCTACCCGTGGTATATTTAATATGCCAAAAACAGTAACAACAAGTCTCACAATGGAGATGTTACTGGTGCCCTCTCAAGCAAATCGATGAATAATGGGAGGACAGTGCTACAGTGCAGTTCGATTTTGCTTGTATGTTTTAGGGCTAAGGTGGAATCTTTGATTATTTTTAGACCTAAAATTATGATCACTTTGAGCTTTGATGTAAGAAGTTTAGCCCACATATAACCAAGAGCATGCAGGTTGTATGTGGGTTATAAATATTATGCAGCAAAGTTATGTGACACACCGTTAAGGACCTCTCTGTGAAAACTGATAAAAGAAAGGCCTTTCTCATTTTCCATCTCAAAGAGCCGTTTCTTCTAAACCACTGGCTTGTTTTTCTTTCCTGGACAGCAAATACATGATGATATAATTGAATATTCTAGTTTGCATTATTTTGGAGCTGTGAACCAAATTGCATCTTCTACTGAGGGTGTATAACATTATGGTATTTTGTTTGTTAATTTAAGGTAATACTTTCTATTTATGTCCCTTTTCCCCTCCCCTCAATAATATTAAATTGTGTTTTATGTCCTCAAATTAGGTTACTCTGTAAACAGGTTTCAGACCTTTATCAGACAAACAAGGTAAACTATCAAAATAATATATTGTTGAGGTATTCTCATCATTTTGGCTAATCTCACATGCAGCTAGCAACATATTTATAATGTCATGTTTCTCCTGAAAATATTTTCTTGACTTCTTATTGCTTCTCTATTAGGCACAATCTTAAAATTATCTTCATGGCACTTTTTCTCAGTATACTAATATGTAATAATTCAAGCATGTTATAGCTGCATCTTTGAATGAACCATTTGGAAAGTATAAAGATTAATTTCTATGACAATATACTGGTTTCTCATCCCATCATAATTACAAAATAAAATATTTTATCTTCACAATAGTAATTGTGGGGGCACTTATTTTTATTTATTTTGTTTTCTTTGTTTCTTTTTTATACCTAATTATACTGTTTTTATCAAGAAATGTGAATTTTGAAAAGATTTTATCCTGTTGGAGAAAATGAAGAGCAAGAAGAGTAAATTAACTATTAATTATGCAGCTGTTGTCAAAATTAAAAATTCTTTAATATACTGTGCTTGATGTAGCAAACTACTGCTCATAAACTAACACAGAGTCTAGGAAAACTTTTCCTGAAACTCCCAAGTTTGAAGGACTTTACATTAAAGTGCTAAGTTACTTCAGAAAAAAAATAAAATTTTTTCCAGTATTTAAATCTAACATTACCTGCTATTTTACCAAAACCTTTGTTTTTTTTTCTCTTCTAAGTATAAATGTTACTTATCACTTGGTGGCTCCTGTAAATATAAAAAAAAATTGTTTGGGGAAAAAAACTTCACCTTACAAAACACTTTCTCAACAGTTCTTGAGAAGAAATTATGAGTTTTTAATGAAATGGTATATTCCTTTGTGGGCAGGAGTGATAACACAGCGGGTTGGGCATTTGCCTTGCACACGGCCGACCCGGGTTTGATTCCTCCGTCCTTCTAAGAGAGCCTGGTAAGCTACCAAGAGTATCTCGCCCACATGGTGAAGCCTGGCAAGCTACCCGTGGCATATTCAATATGCCAAAACAGTAACAACAAGTCTCACAATGGAGATGTTACTGGTGCCTGCTCAAGCAAATCGATGAGCAATGGGATGGCAGTGATACAGTGATATTCCTTTGCAAAACTGCCCAATCAGTAAGTCATTTATCTGTGCCTTAACAACAGTAAGAGAAATAGAAGCATCTGTAGGATGGGAGGGTTAAACTTCTTCATGAACTAATTGATTGAGGTTCTAGTTTGAGCACACTCACAAGCAATAACTAAAACCAAGAGACTTGAATGAGGATTGAATAACCCCTGTTCAGAAAAGATAAACAATTGCATAGTGTCCCATTTGCAACAGTGTTTTGCATTGGCACGTGTTATTTCTGGTGCCTGTTTAAATATGAAGCACGTTACAACACACTTCATCATTATATACCACTTAGCTATCCAACAAACATTTCCTCAGTCTATTAAGTGTGCCATAAAACTGTCTCCCTTGGAATTATATGCATTTATAATTCAGGCCAAATTGAACACCACAAATTGGTAGGAGATAGTTAAATAGTACGTTCATCTAAATTATTATTATTATTTGTTTGGGTTTTTTTTGAGGGGCAGACCTGGAGGTGCTCAGGGCTTACTTCTGGTTGTGTACTCAGGGATCACTCCTGGTGGGGGGGGGGGCAAGCAATGGGACCATATGTGGTGTGGGGGATCAGACCCACGTCAGCCGCATGTAAGGTGCTCACACTTTCAGCTGTACTCTCTCTCCTGGCACTTGCATTTGTTGTCTTCTCTGTCGTGATGTGTAAATTCTAATTAATCACTGTCATCCCGTTACTCATTGATTTGCTCAAATGGGCACCAGTAACTCCTCCACTGTGAGACTTGTTGTTACTGTTTTGGCATATTGAATATGCCACGGTAGCTTGCCAGGCTCTGCCATGCAGGCGAGGTACTCTTGGTAGCTTGCTGGGCTCTCTGAGAGGGGTGGAGGAATCGAACCTGGGTCAGCCACGTGCAAGCAAACGCACAGCCCTACCTGCTGTGCTATCGCAATTTTTTTCATGGTACATAAGGATTTCAAACCTAAAGCTTAACATGCAACTCTTGATATTCCAAGTAATTTTTCAACTCTTTGAAACCTTGAAGTCTCCTGCTGTATCCAGTGGTACCTATCTAAAACCTAAATTAACTGAGACTACAGAAGCAGATCAGACCATAGGAGGATGTGTAAATTCTAATTAAGCTTAAACGTGTTGTGCTTAGCTCCGTGGCGCTCTTGGTTTAGCCAGTTCCCCTCCTTACCAATGTCTTCTGGAAACTGGCTCAACCAGTATAACTTTCCTAATTGTTATGAATAGCTTCTGATTTACTCCATTTCAGATTACAAATTGTTGAAATCCTTGCAGAATTTGAAAGCCCAGGTAGTCCAAATCATGTTGCTTGAATTTTCCTTTCCCATCTCATTCCCTATTCCTTCCTGCATCCCCCATCTGCTTGGTCACTTGAGTCCCTCCTCCTTTGTCGCCCTGGAATTCTTCTCTTAGACAGTCTCTGTTATGGACTATTGGCTCTCGCCATGGTATTTCCACTGATCCTGTTCCTCAGATTGTGTCTATTGTTCCCTAACACAAAACTGAGAACTCCAAAATAACCAGCAAAATGGATCGTGCAATCATAAGGCCCACACACTTGTTCGAGCCTGTTTCTTTTCTAGAGTTCAACGTCGGGATTTGTTGTTTGATTCAGAATTATATGTAATTAACTGAATTTAGACAGTATTGGCAAATCTAAAACTATTTTTCCATGGCCAGAGAGATAATATGGCCAATAGGTTTTTTGCATGGCACATGGCCAACTCTTTTTCAATTCCCAGCAACCCTTGGTCCCCATAACCTGTCAAGAGTGGTCCCTGAGCACAGAACCAGGACTAATCCCTAAGCACAGATGGGTGTGGCACAAGAACAAAAATGAAACATTCCTTTTTAAAAACAGAGACCATCATTGTTTAGGCCACAATGCACTTTTCTGTATGTTCTGTGTCATTAATCTTAGTAGATTGCTGAGACTGCCCTGAGTATTTGTGATATTCACAATGGCATCAGGGTAAGTAGCATTGGTTTTTTATTCATAGAATTGTGTTATCCTAGGTAAGATACCAATTTTCAAAATCCAAAGGCATTGCTTCCCCTCCAGTTTTACATATTTTCTGTCTCCTACATATTTTTCTTCTATTTTTACTTTTGTCCATCTTTTTTTCCCATAGTTCCAGCTCTGCATACCTAGAAAGATACTCTTTTTTTTTTAAAGGAAAGAGTTGAAAGTCACTTCAAATTACAGAATGCTCCAGGAAAATAAAATGTCCCTTCAATTAAACTTTTGAGAAATCTCTGCATAATACTTTGCGAGACAAGGCATGGATTGGTGTTATTGCATCTTATGCTGTGACAAAGTACCATAATTAGTGCACTGCTGTAATTTACCACTGTTTCATTAAAACTGATCGCCTAACTACCTGGGAAGTTAGCATGGCTTCTTGAGTACTTGACCTGCCTTATTTTTCTTGCCATCGCATTCATAGAAATTGATCAAAATCATTCATTCATTGCTGGCACAAAAATAATCCTGAGAAAAGTTAGAACTCAAGGAAAATAGTATTGCTCTTTGCTTTCGCTTTCCGTCTTTAATTGACTTGGTTTTATGATGAGACTTCGAGTGACACACAGATAATCTGGCATTCAGCTAAATTCTTAGCAATTTAGAAATCAAATCATATTTACTCAATTTATATTATTAATCACTTCTCTTTTGAAACTCTGAGTTTAGGAAGTAGAGAGCACTAAAATTCATTAACGTAAGTCTATTTTTGGCTTTGGAGTTTTGCATGTTATGTGAGCAGAAATAGTGGAAGCGGTTGAGGCGGCTTGAGGTAGGGATAAAGGGTAAAAGTTTTAAAGATTATAGAAACAGACAAGCAAACACAGATGAACCCCCTCCATGCCTTAAATGCAGCACCTTTTGTGATTCCAGTCACCGGTAGAGAAAGAGATCTCTCTATGCTTCGAATAACCAGCCCTCTCCCACTTTATGCAGTGAACAGCCCATTGGCACAGTGCTCTGACACGGGGGTAGGAGGATAGCCCAGGAGAAGGCCATTAGTTGGAGCACAATCTGCTAGAACATCACCAAAGAATTCCTCAGAAAAAGAGGCAGACCTACAGATGGATCACTTCAAAACCAGAATAATTCAGAATATCATCTTGTAAGAAGTGTCCTAGAGGGGCTGGAGCAATAGCATAGTGGGTAGGGCATTTGCCTTGCACGTGGTGGACCCGGGTTCGATTCTCAGCATCCTATGTGGTCCCCTGAGCACTGCCAGGAGTAATTCCTGAGTGCAGAGCCAAGAGTAACTCCTGAGTATCGCCGGGTGTGACCCAAAAGGAAAAAAAAAAAAGAAGTGTCCTAGAAAACAACGAGACTTTTACTAAACTTGGGGTCTCTCTTTAGAATCTGAGAGAGGGCAGGTGGGCTTTGTCATCTTCATTAGTCTCCTGCTAGAAAATTGACAGTAAAACTATGCATTTAGGAACTGTATATAATTAAAGTGGCGTTCCATAGGAGACACCTTAAGCTAAATTTGCAATAGAGCTAAATTTATCTCTGTGATTTTCTATTATTTGCAGTTCACAAATATTAAAATGAACCTTTTTGGACTGGATTATAGAAACTTTTTGCTTTAATATTTCAACCTTTATTGCTGGAGCAATAGTATAGTGGGTAGGGTGCTTGCCTTTCATCTGGACAATACAGGGTCAATCCCCGACACCGCATATGGTGCTCCAAGCCCCTAAAGGTGATCCCTGAACACAGCCGTGCACACACACACACACACACACACACACACACACTTTCCCAAATAAAGCACACACACAAAAACCAATTTTAGTCTTCTTGGAAGTTTATGGTGCTCTTGTATATCCTGTGGCCCTTCTGTCTCAAGTACATTGTCAAATAATAATAATAATAACAATAATAATAATATGTGTATCTGTAAAATATTCTAAATTTTCCTATCATCCTAGGATAAAATGTTTATGTTTAAGAGTTAAAGGGAACAATGAAAGAGTGTGTCTACCTTAAGGAGTGTGAGACAGCTAGGAATGCAAAAGACACTGAAAATAGAATTCAAAGTAATGAGAATTATTATCATTCCCCCCTCCCCCCGTACATAGGCAGGAAAAGAAAAGGATGCCAGGGAGAAATCCAAACCCAAAGCAAGCCCCTGGTCCTGAGCTCTGGGGCATCAGTGTAAGTGGAGGGAGGCACACACAGATGCTCGGTGGGAAATGTAGAATACCTTCCCGTGACGTCTGAGTCTGAGTTGTCAGGACAAGTGAGACCCACTCGGCAGCCAGAATAGCCCCAGCATGCTTGTTGCCTTTTTTTGTTTGCACAGTAGCTGTCAATCCCAGCCTTGCAGGTAGTGGAACCCAGCGGGAAGAAGGGGCGGGGCCCAGCAAAGGCAGCCTGTACTGAGAGCAAATTTAAATTACTGAGCTTTTCCCCCTTTTTTATTTTTCTACTCTGCGACAAACTGAAAAGATTCCAGCACGCTCATTTCACCACCCTGCTTCTTCTTCTTTGCCTTATTTTTTTCTTTTCTTTCTTTTTTTTTTTTAATGTGTGTATGTCTCCCTGCTTCCAGGATAATTAAAAGAGAAATCTGTAAAGGCAGCATTCCTGTGAGCGAGTTGGTGCTGCAACGTGCTGGTAAGAAAATGAATTTAATTTTTAATCTTTATTTTTTTCCAATTTTTTTTTTAAGCGCTGAAGGCTTTGTCTGTCTAATGCAATCCTGAGCTGGCTTCCCTGCCGTGAGGGGTTAGCATGTAATGAAAAGGTGTAATTGGCTGGTCTGTGACCTTCCAGTGCCACCTCTAATGGGGACTGGCAGCGTGTGTGTGTGAGTGCGTGTGCGTGTGTGTGTGTGTGTGTGTGTGTGTGTGTGTGTGTGTGTGTGTGTGTGTGTGTGTGTGTGTGTGTGTGTGTGTGTGTGTGTGTGTGTGTGTGTGTGTGGAGAGGCACCTCTCTGCCAGCGGACGCGTCCCCGGAGTGGCAGCGGGGCTGGGCGGGTGGCACCGCGGCAGTGAGTCGTTGATGGGCTCGTGTTGGCGTCTCCGGGTCCAGCCTGGGTGGACGCGTGTGAGTTCTGCAAGTTGCGGGCTCCTGGGGGTGGGGTGCCCTGGTTCCAAATAGGTCCGCTGCAGACCGTGGGTGCGTGGTCGGTTGCCGACTGGCAGGAAGGGCCGCGAGGAAACTTTTCTTAGGAACCTGGTCGTTACCCTGGACTCTGCGGCGTCCAGATAATGAAGCCGACTCGGGGGCTCTGAGCCGGGCTGTTTTAATCCCTTTCATCTCTGCGCCCTCAGTCCATGTGACAGTGCCCGCGAGCCCAGTCGTTGGGGGCCTTGAACTTGGACACCAACTCCGTTCTTGGAGAGGACGCATTGGAACAGCCCAATTAAGCGCAACAAGTATTCCCAGACTCTGCCTGGGCCGGGCTGGGAGCCGCCGCCCTGGGGTGCAGCGCGGGGAGCCAGGGGCAGGAGGTGGCGACTGTCCAGGCCGCTCCCCTCACGGCGTTACAGCCCATGGCATCGTCCTGGGCACAGCTCAGAACGCAGAGCTGCTGTCGGTGAGCTGAAAAGCTGCCAGGCTGAGTGCCGGCGCCCCGGTGCTCCTGCTCCTGCTCTGCATCTGAATTTTGCTCTTGTCAATGTTCAGCTCGGGTCAGGACGCTTTTAGGCTGCTTGTTAATGTTAGAAAGAAGGGGAAGCAGGCCTTTCATCATTCCAAACAAACGCCTGGTTTGAAAATAAATCCATATGGCAAACTTTGTTGGAGCTCATCTCATTTATTGAGATTGTCGTTTGTGATGCTGGAAGGTACACATGAAGGGTTAGGGTTGTCCGTGAATCCGTTTGGATTTGAGTGAAGACAGAGACTAAGACATTTTTTTGCCATTTAAAATGCATATAAAACATCCAGGGGTATTTTTTTTCCTCTTGTGCACTGTAATTACTAAAATGGGATAGCTTTTATTTTGGAGTCTAATTTTCCCCATATTCTTGTTTTTCATTAATATAAAAATCAGTAATGAAAAGATGAATGCAATTACCACAAAGAGACTATGATAACTATAAATCTCTTAGGAAGTTTTTCTACAGAAAAACTCTGCCGTGGAAGTTTGAGGATTGCATGCCGTTTCTCTGTGATCAAGAACACAGCCCTGGAAATATTTGCTCCCTGGTCCCTGTAGCGCTTCTGTCTAATCCTGTCATTCCAACTCTTAACAGCTCTCCACTCTGCTCTTCCTCCGTGCCTCACCCATGCCCCCCAGTTCACTAGAGATGTCTAAAAAGACCTCAGAATATTAGAAAATGTCAATTGTTAGAATAATTTCTGCCGCTTACAGCAAGAGAAAATACTATGGACTTAAGAGTTCATTGTAAAATCCGTTTATCTCCCAGTAACTGTCTATTAGGAACATTTCAGTTATAATTGGAATAAATTGTCGCCCAGTAACCGCGGACTAACACTGCAGCTACTGCCCATAGGTCAGCAGCCCGAAGGAGCTCTGTGCAAGTCAAATCACGGCACTTGCGCTTTTCTCTTTTTAATTTTGAAAAAGAATCTATTTCTTTGTGATTTTCTCATGTTACTTTAAAAATCTTATTTTTTTTTTGAAACAAGTAAACTCTCTTCGAAAATTTCTCATTGACCAAAATCCCGTATGTGAAGGTAAGAGGTGAAAAGACCTTTGAAAACATTTTCTTTCTGACTCAAAATAAGGCTGAGCCAGGATGAACACAATCTCTCTGACTAAGAGTGTTAACAAGACTCTGGGCCAGCAGTGTTATTCAGTGTGAGAACTAGCATCACGCACAAAACGGAATGGAAAATTATGGGTTTCACTGTCATTTGAACCAGTAATCAGTCCATAAGTCTATAGATTGCTGCAGTTAAAATCATTTTCACCATTAATAAAATATTGAATAACTTGGAGATTACTTTCATAAGATTTTACCATATCTAGTTTGGTTTTGGTCTTTTGTTTGTTTTTTGTTTTCCAGTAGAATCAAGCTGTTATTTAATAACCCCAAATCTGGGTATCGGTATATAGGTTGGCAGAATATCTTCTTTTTTCTCTCTGAGGTGTTGTGGCATTATGGTTCAAAGAGTGAGGCTTTTTTGTCATAGTTTTGCATTTGTCATTATGGCTTTGTGGTATTTGGGAATAGTTTTCACCTTATAATTGCGTAGGTGTTGAAATAGAAGTTACCCATGGTGAGAGAAATACTGTTATCTTGCATGCAGATATATAAACCATCCAAATTATATGTAATGCTAGAAAGAAATGATTAAGGTAACACAAAAGTGTAAGTAATACTTCCTGAAAACACGGCATTTGACATTTACTCTGCTCATTATAAATGTTCACTGAGTATCAACTATATCAGGACCGATAGGAAATTGAAAACTGGAGAAGACATGTCTAGGCCATCAAGGGAATCCCAGTGTTGTAGAAGTTAACTGGTAATCTAGAAAATGTAATTTGATTAATTAGCCTATGATGAACTTAACATTTTTTAGGCTCTCGGGATCAAAAAAATTATAACATGTTCACCTGACCTCTTGAAACTGACTTACTCTTCACTTCCCAAGTTGGTTCCAGTTCTTTCTGTATAGCTGTATATGTGTTTTCTAAATATTATTAACATTGCTATTTGTAATGCTTGTATTGTGTTTTACTCAAAAAAAAGCAAGAAGCACTGAGCTTCTTGTTTATATATCTTAAGATATATAACCCTAAACCAAAGCACCCACTGGTTTGTGCCTTAATCTTTGTAGAGTTCTTACAGGTGCCAGACTCTGCATTTGTGCTGAGCTGATGCATTTAAACTAATTCCTTGATTTATGCCCTCTTTTCTCTTCATGCACATGGCAAAGCCCACAGGAGCAGAAAAATATCATGGCAGGATAGTACATGTATACAGAAAATGCTGTTCTACCATCTGTTAAAATATTTCCTACATGTGACCCAAAGAAATAGATAATCTCTTCTTAAAATGAATTATGTCTAGCCATGCTTTCCTTAAAAGCATAAAAATACATGTACCTATTAGCACCTAATACTTTAAAATTTTTAAAGCCATTGTTTCTAACTTATACATTAATTACATAAAATGTCGTATAAGTGTAAGAACAAGACATTGTATAATGCCTATTTTTAACTTTTTTCCAACATATCCATCTAGTATCCTGAATAAATATATAAATGCTTATTTTCCTTTAGTTGGTCTGGAGCAATAGGACAGTGGGTAGGGTGTTTGCCTTGCATGCGGTTGACCCAGGTTTGATTCCTCCGTCCCTCTCGGAGAACCTGGCAAGCTACTGAGTGTATCTCACCACATATCAGAGCCTGGCAAGCTACCCGTGGCATATTTGATACGCCAAAAGCAGTAAAAATAAGTCTCACAATGGAGACGTTACTACTGGTGCCTGCTTGAGCAAATCTATGAACAACAGGATGACAGTGACAGTGATCCTTCAGTTTTCTTCCTGCTTCCATAGTACCTTTTTTTGATGACTGTTTGCACAGTGTGAAAAATAGAGCGATATATAAGATAATGCACATGAGCAAAGTATTTTATTTTTAAAATCTTGTTCCCAACCAATATTAATTAATCTTTCAGAAACCCAAGTTGGTAGAAACACAAAAAGAAATACTATCTTTCTTTCAGTATTTCTTCTGGAAAAGTAGCAAGCCTGAAGGATCTGTAATTTCTACATTAATTTATTTGTTCTAACTTTTCCCTAAAACCTCAGCTCCTTATGGGATGGATAGACTCTTGTTAAAGAAACTAGAAATTAGTGGCATCTGTCCTCTATGTGTTAAATATGTGACAGCTTCAAATGAATAGACACAAAATAGGAATATAGTTGTAAGTGTTGGTAAGTTGAAGTACTCAAATAAGATAGATGGGCTCAAAGAAAACTTCTCTGGCTTCCTCCAAAGCTCTTTTTAAAAAAAGTGTGTTCATATTGTGTTTCCTTGTGTCCTTTGGTGGAGAAGATAAGGAAGTTTTTTGTAACCTGAAGGACTGACTGCCCCATCTTTCAGTCTCACGCTTCGAACCCACACTCTTATTATATTCTTTTTGTTTTGCTCTCCGATCCTCTTCTCCGAGCACCCTGTTTGTTTGTTTATTTGGTTGGTTAGCTTTGTTTGGAGCCACACCTGGCAGTGCTCAGTGCTTACTCAGTGGCCTCAGGGGATCATATGGGACACTGGGGATCCAACCCGGATTGGTGGTGTACAAAGCAAGTGCCCTGACCACCATACCATGGCTCCGACCCAACACCCTTTTGTAGGTCCCACTCACCTTCCCTATCATCCTCCACTGCTTAATTTCTCCTAATAGAACCTGCCAGCATCTAATAGTGTATATCATGTATTTTGTTTATTTTTGAACTCTCTCCTTGATTTGAAATAGATGTTCATAAAGACACATATTTGGGTCTATTTTGTTGCTGTTTAATTCTGGCATCTAGATATGCCTAGCACATATGTAGTCTTTGGTCACTATGGAATGAATGAATATTAGACGTTATGAATGATGTTCATTCCCCCCCTAATCCGTTGACTTGACTCTATGTACCAAGCAGATTCCAGTGTCTGGTGATGGTTCTAGAAAGCTCAGATCTGGAGACAGCGGAGTCAAGGAGGCTCAAAAGACAGAGTTAGGAACAGAGAGATGGAAAACCAAGATCTGAGAGGCAGTAATTCCAGGGTGCAGCTAAGAACACAGGGAGGAACAGTGATATCCAGTCAGAGAAGACCCAGGGAGTTGCTTTCACAAGACAGTCAGTGGGGCAGAAGTGGAGAGATTTCAGGGGCCCTGTTTTTCCGTAGAATCCACTAGCATGAGGAAGAGTTGGGCCATCTGGACTAAGTTAGACACTTCTTACTCTGTAACTAAGGCTTGGCTTTCTTAAAGAACTGCAGTTGGCCAGAGTAGCAATGGGCTGACATAGTCCTATGAAGGAAAGCACTGTTTGAGGGATTGGGAAATATCTTATTAAATTTTGTAAAGTGACATCATGCACTCTGACATTTTCTGTACACTTTTTGGGTAGTTCTTGAACAGTTCCAATACTATTAATAATACTACTAAATAGGTCACAGGCAAAAAAATGGACAAAGCAAGACTTTTTGCTCCTCTTTTATTCTTCCACGTCTGTATGTTCTACTACAGTTGTATACTAAATAGTCAAAGAATATTATCTCCCTGTCATATCATCTTCAGAACATATGTGGTAGAGCATACAGGGTGGAATGGCATGCTTTCCTAGCTTGGAGCTATTTTGATGACATAAGTCTTTCTTTTTATTAAATGTGGTATATCATCTGTCTTGCTAGCATCCTGAATAGAAGAATCGGGTGTATGTGAGGGAGGAGGGGCAGAGGGGTAGGTGCAGGGTACATTTCAAGTAACTTCAAGTACTATTTCAGATATATTTCTCATTTTGAAAGACATTTGATAGGATTTTAGTCATATAATTGGTAATTACTTACCTGTAATAGACTTGTTATAAAAATGAAGAGTGTTCCCTGGTCTGAGTGTGAACAGAGACCAGGATAGAGAAAGTGATCACCACATGGAAGATTTCTGTGCAGTTTGTCATCAGCTGGGCACCTAGCTTCTGGCAACCAGTTTGTGTCACTATAGATTCGTGTGTATCCCTTTTGGAACTAGAACCACGGGGTTACACACGCTCTTGGGGGTGGGAACTGGGCAACAGCTGGTGGGGCTCAGGGCTTACTCCTGACACTGGACTCAGGCATCACTCCTGGGAGGAATCAGGCATAGTGCCAGGGGTCAGAGGGGTCAGCTTTGTGTAAGGCAAGTGCCCAAATTCTTACTTTAGTTCCTAGCCCCTGAACACTCTCGCGTCTGGTTTCTTTCATACAAATACTTTAAAGGAAATATTTTTCTCCATATATGGCTTTTTCTATGTTTTAATAATGGCCTTCCCTCTGGAAAACATGTTTGTAAATTGGATTAATCCAAATTACAAATATACCACATAACCATTCTTTAGTTTTATCTTCTAACTAAAATTTTCTATTTAAAGTCAACAAGTTTTTTTTGTTTTCCTCTAGATGTTTTATCATTTTACTTTGTACATATCTATGATTCATTTTATTTTTAATGTTTGATATGAGATTAAAATCAAGGGTTTTTTATACAATAAATTATTCCAGTCCTATTACTGAAAAATTTACCCTTTGTCCTATTTAATTACTTTAGATCATTTACAAAATTCAGTTGAACATATAAATGTTAGTCATTTCCTGAAATCTCTGTTCTGTACCCCTATGTACCATATATCTGTGCTTTTTATTTATTTATTTATTTATTTTACTGATTCTGAATGTCATCACTACCCTTGCTTTATCGAAGGTCTATGAAACTATACCTGCCTTACAGGTAGCTTAAGCTCTCAAACCTTATGTTTCTTTTTTAGGAATGACTGACTATTACAAGTAACTCTCATTTCCATATAAATTTTAGAGTTAATTGTAATTTGTACCCGATAAAAACTCAGCCCAAAATTTTTATTGGAGTTTCATTAAATGTAAAATTCCATTTGTAGAATTTAACATTTTAACTGTACTGAGTCTTCTACTTCACAAACAATTTAATTGTTATCCATTTATTTAGTTTTTTTAAATTTCAGCGGTTGATTATAGTTGGAAATAATCAAGTATTTTGGCATTTTTGTTGAATTTAACCCGAAGGACATAAGTTTTATGTATTGTTGAAGGCAAACTTTATTTTTAATTCATTTTCAATTTTGGTTGCAGTAGATATAAATATTATTGATTTTTCAATAGTGGCTACATGGCTATCTTGACAAATTCATTTGTTATTTCTAGTAGGTATTTTTAGCTTATATATTTCTTTGAATTCTTCATAATATGCCATTACTTCTTTGATAAAAACACTTTTTTTTGTGATCTGCATTAGTCCATTTTATTTATTGATTCTAATTACTAAGATTTCCAGTAAAGTGCTGGATAAACATCTACAGGATCCAGGTGGAATGAATTGATGGGGGCAGAAACTCAGTGAGGAAGTGTGGTATTGAAACCCTACCATCAGCAAAACTATAAATCACAGTGACTCAAATTAAAAAGAAAGACAGCAACTCTGAGGACAAATATCTTTGACTGGATCCCTTCAAACATTCAGTCCTTCACCATGGAAAATAATTTTTACGGGAAGTTTTTGCAGGCAGACCCTTTGTAACATAAGAAAATTCCCTGTGGGGCTGGAGCAATAGCACAGCAAGTAGGGCATTTGCCTTGCACACAGCTGACCCAGGTTCGATTCCAAGCATCCCATATGGTCCCCTGAGCACCATCAGGGGTAATCCCTGAGTGCAGAGCCAGGAGTAACCCCTGAGCATCGCCAGGTGTGACCCAAAGAGCAAAAAAAAAAAAAGAAAGCTCCCTGTGATCCCTAATTGGCTTAGAGTTTTCACAATAAAAGGATTTTGCTAATATATATATATATATATACATATATATGTAAGTTTTTTATTTTGCTAAATATTTGATTCACTAATATTTTATTTAGGACTTTTGAATCTCTGTTCATGAAGGATGCTGTTTGGCATCCTCTTTCTTCCATGTCTTTATCTAATTTATTGTCACAGCAATATTGATTGCATAAGAGACTGAAGTGGAATCCTTCCTTTTTTATTTCTGAAAAGATTTTATGTCTTATTTGTGTTTTTTATTATGTGGGCCTAGAGTTTTCTTTGCAGGAAGACTTAGTTACAAATTCCACTTCATTTGAGTAGAGAGGGGTAATTAAATTTTCTGCTTGCGGCTGAAGATGTAGCTTAGTCATAGAACATTTGCCTTGTATGTGTGAGGCCCTGGGTTGGATTCCTGACTGATGAATAAATAAATGTCCTGTTTCAGCTTCTGTGAGTATTGCTCACTCAGCATAAACATGAACTGTGTATTTCGTCTGTGTTATCACAGCTATCACTGTAGATTGCTCATAATATTTCTTCATTCTCTGAACAGTGTAAAATCTATGGTAGTGCCTCTGTCTCAGTATTTAAAGTTTGTGTTTTCTCTTCCTTTACTTTCTTTTGTTTTTTGTTTTTGTTTTTTTTGGGGGGGGCACACCCAGTGATGCTCAGGGCTTACTCCTCACTCTGCACTCAGGAATTACTCCTAGTGGTGCTTGGGAGACCAAGTGGGATGCAGGGCATCAAACCAGGGTCTTCATGCAAAGCAAACGCCCTACCCAATATAATGTGGCTCTAGCTTCCCTTTTTTAAAAAAAATCTATTAGTGAGGGTCAGAGAAATAGTATAGCAGGCAAGATGCTTGCCTTGCATGCACCCAACCCGAGTTCCATCCCTACTCTCCATAGGATTCCCCAAGAACAGCAGGCAGTGATCCCTGAGCACAGAGCCAGAAGTAAGCCCTGAACAATTGGTTGAGGCCCTCAAACCAAAACAACAGAAACAAACAAACAAACAAAAATTGGTGTTCTATTTTTATTGTAGAAGTTGCCACAAACATATTCATAGTGGCATAAATAATACAAGTTTATTATCTTACTTTGTGTATATCAGAAACTGAACACAGAATTCATCAAGCTGGTGTCTGCAGGTCCCAATTTAGGGGGCTCTGGAAAAGGATCTCTTTCCTCACTCATTTCCAGTATTGGCAAAATCAGCTTTCTTGTACCATAGGCCAAGATCCGCATCTGTTTTCTGTGGCATGCATGTTCATTGGCTCGTTGGATGCCTTCTTCAGTCTTCAAATCCACTGATAGCTTCCTTTGACATCTGCTAGTTGGGACAATGTCTAAGGGATACTAATTTTCTAGTTATAGATCTCTGCATTATTTTATAGACAATTAAGGAATTGCAAGAGGCATCTTGAAGATCCTGGGATTGGTATCCGCATAGTCGAATGAGCCAACTCTCTTTTGAAACTTGCCATCATGTATGTTACATCAGCATACGTAATAAGTAAGGTCTATGGTTTTCATCCTCCATTTAAAGAAATCAAAAGGAGAAAAGTTGTTGATCTAATCTGAACATTTTCTTTTATGTTATTTACCGTGCACTCTTTCTGCTTATGAATTTTCTCACTTTTGGATTATTTAGATTTTATTTTTTAAAGTAGTAGAAAACCCTTAGCCCCAGAATATAGGGAGGAGAAGGAAAAGATAGAGTGGGTGGGGGGCGGGGGGAGGGAAGAAGACAGAGGAGAAACACCGAGAGGCAGGGCTCAATGGAAGTCAGGTACATCGGTGGCATTAGGAATGCAGGACAAACTACCCAAACCTCAGAGTCAGCAACACTGAGATCAACAACCACACCCACACAGACTCCTGCCAAGAGGACCGCGCGCAGGGTACCAACATGGGAGGCAACCTGGGAACGCAGGAAGAGGGATTTTAACAACTGATGGGGGGATCAATGCTGAATATTGTAGGTCTGAACCCCAGATATGAATAACTTTTTAAATCATGGTGCTTTAATAGAAAAAATTAACTAGTTTCAATATACATAGAATTTATTGTTGATGGGTTTTTATTTCTTTTGCTGTTCTTGTGTCATTTCAATATCTTCTTGCCATTATTTCTTAAGAAAGTTCAATCATTTTAGTATTTCTCACCTAACAATAATACTCATGTTTTCTGTCGCTGTAATCATGATGGTCATCTTTGGGCTTTTAGCAATTTGGCTACAGTATGCTTAGGAGTGGTTTTATTTTAATTCTGTTGAAGTTAATTCAATTTCTTATACTTGATTTTGTTTTGCACCAGTTTTGTGGGAGATTCCGCATTTTTTTGTTCAAAAAAATTTCTCAGCTACTTTCTTTTGGGAGTTGTAACTGTGTATGCGATACCCTCACTTATTCTTACAAGACCTCTCCATCTCTATTTATATTCTTTCCATTGCTTTTTTCTCTCCGTTGGGTGAGTCGGGTATTTTGTGTTTGTGTTTCTAGATGCAGTGCTCTACCATCTCCATCTGCTCTCAGCTCCAGTCTAATGAGTTTCATTTTTTAGTCACATTTATATTTTTAATAGGAGTGATAGCACAGCAGGTGGGGCATTTGCCTTGCACACGGCTGACCCGGGTTCAATTCCTCCGTCCCTCTTGGAGAGCCTGACAAGCTGCCGAGAGTATCCCGCCTGCACAGCAGAGTCTGGCAAGCTACCCGTGGCGTATTCGATATGCCAAAAACAGTAACAACAAGTCTCACAATGGACATGTTACTGGTGCCTGCTAGAACAAATTGATGAACAATGGGACGACAGTGCTTATTTCTTTTTAGTTTTTTTCATCATTTTGCTCACTGACCATATGCTTTTTATTTTTTGAACATATTCTAATTGCTGCATTAAAGTTTGTGTCTGCTCAGTCCACTTATTAGGACCACTGGGCATTGTCTTCAATGGACAGCCTTTGTCCCCGTGCATGGGTCTCACATGCCTGCTCTAGTAATTTGGGGGTGTTAATTGGAGAGATAGATCACATCTTAAATAGATAGTAATTGTGACCGTGGATTCGATAGTGCTCTGAAATGGGTTGCTCTTTTAGTCCATTAATTGATTAATCTACCTGAACTTAAGCTTTAATGGTCTTCTTCAATACCCAGCTGCTGATAACTCTGCTCAGAATTTATGGCTTTCATATACTTCTTTTGTTATTATGACCTCCTGGAAGTCTTGCCTGTACCTGCATAATCTGGCAACTCAGGATTTTGGCAAAGGATTTTCTTCATATTTTTGGCCTTGCCATTTCTGTGGTTTCTTTGCTTCTAAGAATTTTGCTTCTAAATCTAGCTGCCATGGCATATCCTTAAGATCTCACTTCTGACATTTCTAATCCCTGAGGCTTCCGCTTTCTGCTGTCTATGTTCCATGCAACTAGAAAAATATATTCAGCTTTAAAAGCAGCAAAATTCTCTATCTTGCCCCCTGCATCTTTCATCTTTCAAGAGGAGACTTCTCTCTTGACCTCCCCCTGCCTTCTTGCTAGGCCCTATAGGATTTCCGCTCACAATTCATGGTTTCCCTGTCAACTCGATACTATAGCCTTTTGGTTTTATTCCTCTAAAACATCTTGTTCTCAAGATTTCATCGCCACATTTCCAGTCTTAGTCCCATCCCTGAACTCTGACTTCTTGAAGACCTTGGCTGACAAGTCTGCTTTCCCACTGCCGTTTTCTTCTGCCATGATTATGGAAATTGGGAAATACCACTTAATTCTTACCCTTTTTAAAAAATGTTTTCTTTCTCGGGCTGGAGTGATAGCACAGCAGGTTGCATGTTTGCCTTGCACGTGGTCGACTCGGGTAGATTCCCAGCATCCCATATGGTTCCCTGAGCACCGCCAGGAGTAATTCCTGAGTGCAGAGCCAGGAGTAACCCCTGTGCATTGCCAGGTGTGACCCAAAAAGAAAAAAAAAGTGTTCTCTCTCTTAATGTTTTTCCCCCAGAATAAACCTTCACCAGATTTTTGTATCTTCTTCAAAATATCCCAGTGATTTTATAACTATCATAGTCTAGTTATTTTATGCAATTTTGTGTTTTTTTCTGTGAAATTATATGCATGAACATTCCTATACATTACTGGATATTCCTCTAGCACATAACACATTTATGTATTTTCTGTGTGATGGACTCTTTTTAAAGTAACAGATAAACTAATATACAGAAGTTATAAGTCATGGTTATAAGGATGTAGTCTAATCTGGAATGAAAATAGGAAATTTCTGGGTTGTCCTCTTCCCATCCTCAAGCTGGGCCTCATACAGTGGCTAGCAGGAGAAATCAAACACCCCTCCAAGAAACTGAACAGTCAAAGAACTATTTGTCCATCTCTCCGAAATAAATAGTGCTGATTAGAAAATATAAATTAAAATGTGCGTTTAGAAAGGAAATATTTTGCCATGTTAGAAGTCTCTGTCACTGCAAATGTTGGATAGTACTATAGGGCTCAGGTATGTTTCCCTCAAAAAAAATTAAATATTTTGGGTCTAGAATGATGACAGCTGGTAGTATTCTTGCCTTGCATGATAAAGCCAACCCACAATTCCAGGCACCCCAATTGTTTCCCTGAACTCCGTCAAGAGGGATCTCTAAGTGGAGAGCCAGGAATAAACCCTGAGCACCACCAGAAATGACCCCAAAACAAAACAAAATATAGGTAGATAGCTTTATTGCTATCTAAATACAGATATGTATATGTTTGTTCAGATTTTAATCTCTTCTCCCTCACAATGTGACCTTATTAGAAATAGTTGTGACACGTGGAATCTGAAAAGTTAAGGTCACACACATGTAAACTGGGGCCCCAATCCACTGTGACTGGTGACTTACCCCATTAGCCATACCAACATAACTTAGCTCACTTATTATGTAAGGACCAACTCCCCAGGGATGCAGCCCCTGGTGGCCATGGGGACCCAGATAGAATTTGCATAACACAAACTGGGAACATCAGCATCACTTGCAGACCACCAGGACTGGGAAGGAGGCCAGGAGAGGGTCCACTTCAGTTTTCAGGGGGAGCATCACCCTGCCAACACCTGGATCCCAAAGTTCTTAACTAAAGTCCTGGGAAACAGGAAGTCGCCTCTGTCCTCACACATGGACTTGTTAGGAGGCCTTAGGAAATTGTGGCAGGTGACATGGTGAGATACACACTAGTAACTCTCTAGTAAAGAGAGTCACTTAGTAGAAGTATCACTTTTCCAGTTGAAAGTTTGAAGAATGAAATCCTAACTTGAATGGTCACATTGGAGGTGCTCATGTTTGGTGCTCTTGCTATTCATATCAAGGCAAATTTTCACTGCAATGGTGGTGCTCATGTTTAAACTCTATCTTCTATGCAACTCGATGGGTCTAATCATTATCCTTGAGATGAAACTGAGGCTTCTGATATGAAACGACACATGTCTACTCCCCGTGTGTCTGCTAAGCCACATCTCAGCCACTGAACATTAAATCTCTGATCTGAGGGACAGACATAGAGGGACTGCACTCATTTGTGGAGTGGAGGGTAGCATCACATGAGGCTGACACCCAAGGATGGTACATACAAGGGCCAGGGGGATTTCCCCATAGCTGGAAGCCTGCTTCATGAGTGGAGGGGAGAAGGCAGATGGAATAGAGAAGGGATCACTAAGAAAATGATGGCTGGAGGAATCAGTCGGGATGGGAGATGCCGAAAGTAAATAATGGACCAAACATGCTGACCTCTCAGTGTCTGTGCTGCAAGCCATAATGCCCAAAAGTAGAGAGAGAGTATGGGGAATATTGTCTGCCTTAGAGGCAGGGGGAGGGTGGGAAAGGGGGGGTAGACCTGGATATTGGTGGTGGGGAATGTGCACTGGTAGAGGGATGGGTGTTTGATCATCATAAGATTGTAACCCAAACATGAAAGCTTGTAACTATCTCACAGTGATTCAATAAAATTAAAAAAAAAATCTCTGATCTTTAACATTGAAAATGTCAACAACCAAAAGAACATAAATTATTTGAACTTGGGCAAACTGGGAAAAGTTTATCTTTAAGACAAACTCTTGAGACTCATTTGTAATTTTATAGTGGTGTCATTTTCTGTATGGAAGTCGAGGGCAATGGGCAGATTCTCATGTGATGAGCAAGAGAGAGATATAGGCTGTCCAGGGAAAGACATGGAGAACAGCACAGAAAATACCTCGGTAGCAAGAGCAGGCGTAAAGAGGAAGCTATTGGCATGACTGAAGCAGAATCCCAGTGAAATAAATGGTAGAAGAGAGGAGGGGTCATATGCTAGGGACAGAGCTGGCAAACTTTTCTCTGTAAAGAGCAAGTTGATCGACAATTTAGGATCCGTAGGCTCTGACTGGAGCAACAGCTCAGGGCTGTGACATGGAGGGAGGAAAAGGAGCTGTAGATGCCATGAGCAGAAACAGACAGGCTGTGAACCAATGAAACTGTGCTTGAGGATTCTGACAATTCGAATTCTGCAACATGTTCTTGCGTGACAACCATTTAAAAATATAAAAGTCATCCTTCACTCACAGGCACACAGAAGCAGGTGTTGGCAGTCCCTTTCAGGATATATGGTAGGAAATGAATGAATTTCTCTGGCCAAGAGAAATCCAGAAGGAGGGATATGAGCTGAGAGGTGTCAAGGCCCAACGTTTTGTGCTTATTAAAGGATGTCTGCAGCTACTCTCTGGGGAGCAGGTTGTGTGGGGTTGTGTGGGGCAGAGGGCAGCAAGCAATGTCAGGTCAGTTCTGATACAAGATGAGGAGGCCAGGAGGAGGCTGTTTGCCCCAGAGAAGGAAGGAGGGAGGCGGCTGTTTAATGTATTTCAAGTAAGTAGACTAGGAAGATTTTGCTGATGTGTCTCCAACACGGTGGTCAGCTAGGAAAGGTGGAGAGAGGGACTGAGACTTCAAGTTCGAATTTTAAAGAACTGTTCACTCCCTTTTGATTGGAGTGGTTACACCCGAGGCAAGTTTGGAACAACTCTCTCCAATCACGGTGCTAGAACGCTCACTTTGCAGGATGCACAAGTAATGAAATCCCCACCCAGAAATCTGATTTGGGTGGGACAGTCATTGCCATGGCCACCACACAATGGAGCAGCTGGCACAGCGTCCATGCTCTGGGTCACCATCCTGCGCTGACCTGGGGGTCCCATGGTGCATTCAGGTTGATCACCATACCCCCAGCTGGCCAATTGATGAAGGAACAGGGTCCACGGGCTGGTGGGTAATCAGTGGCCATTTATTCAAAACTTTCAGCATTAATTATAGAGAAATCATGAAGCGTTGGGGGAATAGCAATTACATATAGGTGTGTTTGAACATTGACATAAACAATGAACATATGTAAAGCCCTTTCTTCAGGGGAAGTTCTACTTGGAGATCCATCCAAGGACAGAATCTTATCTAGGAGCTCCAGCACTCAAGATTCCTACTAGGAGATTCACCCAAGGGCAGATTTCCATCTAAGGGTGTTTTGCTTTCCTTTGCTGGTAATCCATTCAAACAATCACTTTATTAAATTTACTTCTTAATAACGGTGACCAAAATACAAAGACAGTCTACAGAATGGGAAAGGATATTTATGCAGTACCCATCCGATAAAAGGTTGATATCAAGGATATACAATGCACTGGTTGAACTCCACAAGAAGAAAACTGCTGACCCGATCATAAAATGGGGTGATGAAATGAACAGAAACTTTCCCAAAGAAGAAATCCGAATGGCTAAGAGGCACATGAGAAAATGTTCAACATCACTAATCATCAGGGAGATGCAGATCAAAACAACAATGAGATATCATCTCACACCACAGAGACTGGCCCACATCCCAAAAAACAAAAGCAACAGGTGTTGGCATGGATGTGGGGAGAAAGGGACTCTCCTTCACTGCTGGTGGGAATGCCAACTGGTTCAGCCCTTTTGGAAAACAATATAGACGATTCTCAAAAAATTAGAAATTGAGCTTCCATTTGACTCAGCAATACCACTCCTGGGAATATATCCCGGAGAGGCAAAAAGGAATAATAGAGATGACATCTGCATTTCTATGTTCATTGCAGCACTGTTTACAATAGCCAGAATCTGGAAAAAAAAACAGAGTGCCCCAAAACAGATGACTGGTTAAAGAAACTCTTGTACATCTACACAATGGAATACTATGTAGCTGTCAGAAAACATGAAGTCATGAAATTTGCATGTAAATGGATCAACATGGAGTGTCATGTTGAGTGAAATGAGTCAGAAAGAAAGAGACAGACTTAGAAAGATCACACTCATATGTGGGATATAAAGTAGCTGAGAGGTACAAGCTTGCGATGATGCAATTTCTGGCAGATATTTCTCTGGACTTAGTTACTTAAATACTAAAATACAGAAATCCAAAACCGTGTGGCTGCTAGTGCAGCCATTTGACCTCATATCTCTTCATTCTCAGCAATGGAAAACAAATTATCAAATGCTTCCTTTTCAGCAGGTCCGACTTTAGGGGAGAGAAACTCCAAATAATAATAGTGAGGTTTTTTTGTTGAAATATTGAATGTAATCAAAGTAAAGTGAAAGTAAAGTGAAATTTATCAGTTACACAGGCAGGGTGGGGGCTGGGGAGGTGGGGGGGCTGAGGGGGAGGTATACTGTGATTCTTGGTGGTGGAATATGTGCACTGGTGAAGGCATGGGTGTTCGAGCATTGTATAACTGGGACTTAAACCTGAAGGCTTTGTAACTTTCCACATGGTTATTCAATATAAGAATACATTTTTAAGAAAAGAAAGGGAAAAAATTTACTTCTTAATAATATTTCTAGACATTTTGTATGAACACAGTAAGAAATATAGGCTTTGGTCTATACCCTAGGTGAAACTTAAAAGGTGTTTTTTCCTGGGAACATCTTGCTATATCTCCCAAAATGCACTCCTCAGGCCAGGTTAGTTTTTTCTAACCCCAACAAGGGTCCTTGTTCGTGACTTCCTTTTGGGCCATGACAGAGTTTGTTGCATGTCCATGCTCTTAATTTATCATACTTCTTATATTGTTTAGGCTGTCTCTTCTGAAGCCAGGGTAGCTTATAGCTTGCCCTAGGTTCAGCCAAGTCCCTCAGAGCAACCCCCTTTGAGGGAGTGTAGGAACTAAGAGTAATCAAGGCTTAAGTCAAGTAAGTCTGACGGCTGTCCAGGAGTAAATATTATTCCGAGACAATCGACTCCCAAGTTACAAAAGCATAGCATTAACTGTCTTCCTGTATTTATGCTAAAAGGACATTGCTCTAAAATAAACTATGTAAAGGACATGAAAGTAAAGAGAAAAGCAATATTTCACGTGCATATACCAAATTCAGAGCCACCAGAAGATTTGACTTTACAAGTTACAGTATCAAATTTGGAGATAGTTGTGATTAATGACAACCATTCTTCCAGATGGTGGAAGAAGAGCACAAAGGAGAGGTTACAGATAAGCAAGAGGATTGGGGGTGAGCAATGGATTTGTATGTGTGTCAGGAGCACTGTGGTGGGAGTAACTCAGTGAAAATTAGCTCCCTGCGGGGAGGAGCATGGACAACTCAGTGTTAAACCTAAAATGCTGGGAACTGTAATCCAACAGCACAGAAGGTTTGAGTTCTGGCTCAGAAGAACTGGGGGGTCTGATGGTTTGTCTTAAATTCTCCAGGCTAGTCTTCTCCATGATAGCTTGTCCTGAACTCTCACTGACATACCATCCTGCCCTACTCACTCATGAGGGTGGGGACTGTGTAGAAGATAAAGTGACCAGTGTCATTGGCCAATTCATGCCATAACTCTTCAGGGCCTCCTTAGCCTGACCACTGTGAATATTGGTCGAAAAGCCACTTTCCTTTTCTGCTTCCAGATGAACTTTTTAGAATGGCAGCATCTAGAACAAATGAAAAACACAATTGCATGATTTGAGGACCCTTTTTCTAAGGGAATAGTATAATCTAGTCCTTCAGTGGGAGAGGTACGAAGAACCCACTGCATGTAGGAGTGGCACCCTGGTGCCCAGCACACATATATCCAACTCATGTTGTTCACACAAAGTTGAAACTAGCAAGAGCCACTCCTTATTATTACAAATATTGTTCAGACTTGTCTGTATTTTTCATATATAAAAGCATATACCACAACTCTTAATGATTTTCCTTTTGTGCACTTCATTTGGTTATCAATGATTTTTCAAATATTGATTTCTTCTCAGGGGTAGACAGTACAGTGGGTAGGGCACATGCCTTGCTTGCAAGCAAACTGGATTCAATCCCAGGAACCTCATGCAGTCCCCAAAGCACCACCAGGTGTGATGCTTGAGTACAGAGCCAGGAGTAAGCCCTGGTCACCAAAGGATATAGTCCTCTTAATTTATTTAATATTATGAGGAAAAATAAAGTAATTGAATTGAAACATTTTTACCAAAAAAGGTGAAACTGCAAAAATTAACCTTAATAATTTTTATTGTTATTTAACTTCTATAACAGCCACTTTTAATATCTGCTCAACGCAGAGTGTTAGAGACAATTTGGAATAGTTCATCTAGTTGTACAGTTCATCTAGTCATAATACATGTTAAACTCAAAGTGGAGAACTAATCTGTGAGTCAAACTATTAGACTGATAATACTAGATACTCAACATTTTTAGTTTATCTGCCTGATTGGACATGACTGCATTTCTTCCCATAAAGTAAAATGAAAAGAAAACAGAAGTTTAACATATTTAAGAAACAGGTTGTTGATCTGGCAGTCAAAGTGCATGGTATTAATCCAAAGATGTTAGAGGCATGCCTCCCTAAACACTGACCCATGATTGCTTATAAGTGTTTTTACTTATAAGTGACAAAAATTGAAGCAACCAAAACCTCTCTCAATACATGAGTGAAGAAACTGTGGAATATCCAGCCAGTGGAATATTACTTGACACTAAAAAAGGAACAGGCTATAGCACCATGAAAAAGTTATGGGCAAACATTAAAGGCTTATTTCTGGATAGAAAAAAACCACCCTGAAGAGAGGACTTGCTGTATGATTTCAGCTTTAAATCACATTCTGGAAAATGCAAGACATTGGAGCCTGTGACCATCTCAGTAACTGGCATGTATTGTGGGGAAAAGAGTGACTCAAAGGATCGTGAAGGATTTTTTTTAATTTTATTTTATTTTTATATAGTAATTCACAATATTTGATTACATTTAATATTCGGACACCAGTCCCACCACCATTACATTTCCCACCCCCAGATCTTGAATGTTTCCATCCCGAACCCCAACTCCTGCCCCAAAGCAGAAACAAAATGATGTATTTTGTATTGATTGTTATGAATAAAGTGCTGGAAATGCTCCAAAAATTTTTCCTTAGAGGAAAGTGTGTGAAAATTATTGTATTTCACTCAGGGGACATTAAGCCCTTCTATAAAAGATCACTAAAATGTTGTTAAAGGTTGGGCCTGTGTACTTATGTATATGTCTATAGATAGATAGATAGATAGATAGATAGATAGATAGATAGATAGATAGATAGATGTAAAAATATATTTCCCTCTAAGATTGCTTGCCTTTTATTTTAATCCTCATCCAATGTGGTGCACTACTCTTGGAATATGAGTGGTGTGAAGTATGAAATGCCTCGCAATCACGGAGGATTGTTTTAATTTTTTTTAATATTTATTAGTGAATCACCATGAGGTACAGTTACACACTTAGGAACTTTCATGTTTGCATTTCGTTTACATCCTTCCACCAGTGCCCACTCATGGAGGATTTTTTCATGGCAGTGAAATACTCTGTAAGACACGGCAGTGGTGGATTTGTGGCATTGTGCATTAATCTGTTTCCACAGCGTATACCACATCAAGAGTGAGCTCCACGGTCAGCCGTGGACACTGGCTGTCAGTGATGCTGGTGCGATAGGCTGGGTGGGGCAGGGGATAGACTAAGTTGTGGGATCCTTTTCTGAACTTAAAACTGCTCTGGCTCTGCAAAGTTTGTCTCTCGGACAGTGACATGACAGCTAAAGTGACAACCGTCCGCAGTGTGTTGGCTCTGCCACTGAGCAGAGTTTCTGCATGGCGAATGAAAGGCAACGAGTGGACCCAGAAATGCTTCTCTGCTTTCCCAGGTTCCGTGTGCAGCTTTAATACTCAGAGCATGGGAACCCCATGTGAGCTTTCAGACCCCCAAACTTTTGGAGCTGGTCTTTCCTTAAGCCCCATCTGCTCCATTGCTACTCTGCCATGTTCCGGAACCACAAGTCTTCCTGACGATTGTCAGTAAACAATGCTCCTCTCAAAAGGTAAATATAGCTCACATCCCAACAGACTACCTTGTGCTCTGAAGTTCAGAAGTTTTGGACATTTTTAGGAGCTGGAGGGGGAAAAAAAGGAAGAAGGAAATGAGACAAAAAGCAAGGGGAGAAAATGAGACGGGGAGAGTCCGAGACAGAAAATGTCCTATAGCAGTGAAATGGTTCTGGAGCCTTTGCCAGAGAGTTTGAGCACCTCTGAACTTTCGGGTTTAGACCACTTTAGTCTCCATCTTTACATTCCTCATGCTGCCTCAGTGAGAATATTCATAACTGTTATTCCAGGCAATTCAATTTTGTATAATAAGGCCAGTTATTTATTTCTGTCCTGAGGGTATCTGTAATGCAGTGTTATGTTGTAGATATAAGATTTTTAGGTTGTTGTATTTATTCTCTCTTCCTGTGGTTAAATTATTGCCAAACATCAATTCAAAATAGTGCTCAGAGGCCAGAGAGAAAATAGTGGGCGAGGTATTTTGCCTTGCATATGGGTGACCCGGGTTTGAAACTTGGTCCCAGAGCCTTGTGTAAGCTCTGAGTATTGCCAAGTAAGATCCAGGCAGTCCTCCCGACAAAAGCATATATCAATCACATACCAGTGAGTGATGGGAATTTTTTTAATATACTCTTCAAGAAAAATAATTGCCATCAGCTTTCTGTGTTTGGTCTAGAAGGTAGAAGATTAGGCTCTGGGGCACATAAGTGACTGGTCCTGCTTGTGCCCACAGGTAAGCTGGTGCCCAGGGGCTATGCCTAGAAATACCAGGACTGTTTACTTCTCACCACATCACGGATTTCTATTCCCCCAAAGCAGAGATCTGACTAGCACGTGGTTGCATTTATTTATTGAATCTCACAACTCCAGTTGTAAGTCTTATCATAAAGTATATTACACGTTTTGTACGTTTGATTTGTGCCTAGTGAGATTCAACCATTTATGGGAAATTCCTGATTCAGAAGGAAGAGCCTATTGTACACATTTCTCTTTGTGGCATCTAATGCTATTGGGGCATTGTTACTGTACCTATTTTTAGACTGGAAAAGCCTCAGATGTAGCAGAAAACCCCCCTCCCCTTCTCCTCATCCAAAAATAGTCACAGAGTCATTCAAGGGACATGGTATTTGGGTTTTATTTGCAGTGAATGTGAATACAGCACAGGAGCAAACTCACAGTAAATTATCAAATCAAATGGCTTCAGTGTGGGGTCTGGAGCCAAGTGAGGTCAGAAACTCCTGGACACAGTTAGCTGTGCCTTTCCTTAGCTCCAGTACACAGCTCTTTCTGGCTAGGAGCATCTCAGCGTCAGAAATACTCATAGAAGAGCATAAATTACTGGCAACATTTCATCCAGTTAGGGAGCAATGAGAGGGTGAAGAAAGAATAGTCTAGAGAGGCTGGAGTGATAGTACAGCGGGTACGGTGTTTGCTTTGCATGTGCCGACATGGGTTGGATTCCCAGCATCCCCTATGGCTCCCCTGAGCACCACCAGGAGTAATTCCTGGGTGCAGAGCCAGGAGTAACCCCTGTGCATTGCTGGGTGTGACCCCAAAGGAAAAACAATAGCCTAGAGCCATTGGCTGTGGTTGAAAGCAGTGGGTGAACCAGGAAGGATGGCCTCAGCTCCCCCGTGTCCACACCCCTCCATCATGTCATTGGTGCGTCACTGAGGCAGCCCTGGTGTGTATTTGAGAGCCTGCCCTGTCCTCACAAGAAAGGATTAGTGGAGAGAGATGGAGAGGTGCTGTCTCCATTTCCTCTGTCGTAGAGTTGGTCCAGCTGGCCGGATTTCCTGACTGCATCACCTCAGGGACGTGTTCAGTCTCTAACTGTCACCCCTGGAAACAGATAACACCCCGCCCATTCTAAGACCTGGTCTGGTGGGAAGAACGTGAGCTAGGCAGCCCATCTCGTCTTAAGTTCTAGATACACTATGGGACCCTGGAAAAAGGATTTTGTGTTTCCAAGCTTCAGTTTATTCACCCAGAAAATGGGGATCATACCACTTTTGGTGTTAAGAATTCCATTGTGTGGAGCAAACACACAAGTGTGTAGTCCTGTGAAAGTGATCTCTGGGAAAGTAAAAGGCAGTAGTAGTAGTAGTAGTAGTAGTAGTAGTAGTAGTAGTAGTAGTATTCACAATTTGACCCATTTAAGACTTCTCTATACAAAATGAAATCGCAACTGTACATTAGACACCTAACCAAATATTATCTAGACTGATCTATCAATTAGTTTACTTCTCACCCATAATTTCTGGAAGCTAAAATATTTGAGGACTCAGCCTTTCCTGGTCTATGGAAATAGAGTTGCAGTTCTCTGTCCATTGCATAATTCAGTGTTGCTTAATCTATTTAGATGCAGAACCTTTTTCCCAAGGGAAGATACTTGTGTGAACCCCATATGAAAAAGTTCATAGAGTTACTCTAGTTTACACCAAGTTAAAGCTGAAACCTTCACCCTACAGGTGATGAGTAATTTCCACTTGTGAGTCCCTGTTTTAAATCACCCTAAAACAGACTTCTTTGCTTCTTTGGAAAAAGGCATTAGGAGGCACCTAGACCTCTGTCAAGTCCCTTATATCCCTAAATTTAATTTAGCTCAATGCTGAGATCCCAGAGAACTAGCTCGCTCTCTCTCTCTCTCTCTCTCTCTCTCTCTCTCTCTCTCTCTCTCTCTCTCTCTCTCTCTCTCTCTCTCTCTCTCCCCCAACCCCCGCTTCATCTGCAGATACCCACAGCTCAAACACTGCTGACCAGTCTAGTTGTCTCGGTTTCAGGATAAGAGAGGTAAGACAGGGCTGCAGTTGACATCAGCATCACTGGAGGTGCATATGAGATATTTGTATTTTAACAAGCATTCCCAGTGAGCCCAATACTATTTCCTCTGAGAATCGCTGTGGTAAAAAGACAAGATACTCTAAGATTTCCTAACACCCAAACTGAAGGTAGTAAACTCACTATGCATGAAAATTATGCATTTGAAGATGTTTAATCAACAACTATTTTTAAAACGGAAAATTAGAAAGAGCAACCATTACAATACATTGTAATGAAAATCCAAGATAGGGTGATTTATCTTCCAATAAATTGTTCTATTGAGAACTGTCTTCTAAACATTCTCTCAGCTCATTTTTCATTTCCAGGTATCCTTAATATTTTGTTATTGCTTGCATTTTAATATTCGGACAATGAGAGCCCTTGCCCACTGTGTCTTAAAAGAACAGTCAAGTGGAATACCATTTCCAGATTCCTATTTGTCATCCAATTTAAATAATGACTCCTGAGTTAAGTAATTGCCTCCTTTCTTTACCACCTACTCTGCATAGCCACTACATCAAACCATTCACTTCCTTTATACCACTGACTTCCTTATATTTTCCAGTTTGTTTAAATCTTATGTGTTTTTAAGTCTTAGTTGTCTTAGCTTCTACAACTTTCTTTATGAGCTCAAGAATTATGTCTTATGTCAGGTTCCTAGCCATTTTGGCCATAATATATACTCACTGGATGAAAAGTGAATAAGGTACTTCTGAATCCCTGTTTTAAAACAACCAAAGAGACTTCTTTGGAATAAGGCATTAGGAAGAAACAATTCTCATAGACTCCATTAACTCCAGAGCCAAGGATATTTCTTACCCCGTTTCATTTCCTCTTTTGATTTTTGGGTCATGGTAGGTTGTGAGATATAATTCCAGTCACACATTTTGAATTGCCAGCATCACGGCCACTTGGAAAATGTATAATTGGGTTAGCCAGACTTGGAAAGGAGAGTAAGAAGGGAAATGGTATCATTCCTTTGTTTTCAAAGCTCAAGATTTTGTATAATGATTTTTCCCTTTTAATTGTAAATTGTCAACTCAATTCTGTAGTATGGGGGAAATCATGCAAATGTTATGCTTCATTTTCCTTCTAATAACTCAAAATAATTATTCACTGGCAGAAACACAGGCTTAGCAGTACATGAAATAATACAGAATCAGGTCTCATTGCATATGTAGAAGGTCCAATTTAGGCAAAAGTTATTTCTAGCAATGCACAATTTTGAATCCTCAATGGCCACATTTTGAATGCTCTTAAAGTTTTTAAAGTTAGGAATTAAATTTTCCTATTTTTAAGCAGATATGGAGTTAGCAATATAGGAATTTCTAAAAGTGGGTGAGCGATATTGATTCTCACATATACTCAGTCTATGAAAAAAATTTGCAAATGGCTTGCATAGTAAATGTCTTTGAGGAGACGATTCCATTTTTGGATATTGTTGGTTATATTTATACTTTCCATTGGATGGGGAAAATTCTATCTGGAAGGATAATTGTCCTCAAATATGCCAATGTGCTTGGTTAACTTGGGGGAACATTATACATCATTGTCAATACAATAGGCTATGAATTTCAGCAACTGATTTATAAAATGTTGGTTTGAAAATTTTTGTAGCATTAATATTATGCTGAACGCTAATAGATTTTGGCTGCGAAGTTGCAAATCAATTTAAGGAACTCAGGGTTAAGCAGTGTTTGAAAGGTTACTGACTGTAGAACTTTAGGACCCCTTAAATGTGTTCATAGGCATTATGAATATTCAGTTTGCAAGATTTGCCAAATTACACCAGAGACAATTTTTTTTTTTTTAAATTTTTTATTGTGGAAAGTTACAAAGTTACAAAGTTTTCAGGTTTAAATCTCAGTTATACAATGCTCGAATACCCATCCCTTCACCAGTGCTCATATTCCACCACCAAGAATCCCAGTATAGCTCCACCCCGCCCCCTCACACCCCAAACACCCCCAAGCCCCTAGCCCCCCCACCCTAAGCCCCCCCCCCGCCTGTGTAACTAATAAATTTCACTTTACTTTCACTTTGATTGCATACAATATTTCAACAAAACTCACTGTTATTGTTTGGAGAGTCTCTCCCCTAAAGTCAGACCTGCTGAAAAGGAAGCATTAGGTAATTTGTTTTCCATTGCTGAGGATGAAGAAGTGTGAGGTCGAGTGACCACACTTAGCGGCCTCTCAGTTTTGGGTTTCTGTAATTTAGTATTTTAGTAACTAAGTCCAGAGAGATATCTGCCAGAAGTTGCATCGTTGCCAACTTGTACTTCTCAGTTACATTATATTCCACATATGAGTGCAATCTTTCTATGTCTGTCTCTTTCTTTCTGACTCATTTCACTCAACATGATACTTTCCATGTTGATCCACTTGTATGCAAATTTCATGACTTCATGTTTCCTGACAGCTACATAGTATTCCATTGTGTAAATATACCAGAGTTTCTTTAGCCAATCATCTGTTTTCGGGCACTCTGGTTTTTTCCATATTGTGGCTATTGTGAACAGAGCGGCAATGAACATGGAAATGCAGATGTCATCTCTACTATACCTTTTTGCCTCTCCGGGATATATTCCCAGGAGTGGTATTGCTGGGTCAAATGGGAGCTCAATTTCTAACTTTTTGAGAATCGTCCATATTGTTTTCCAAAAGGGCTGAACCAGTCGGCATTCCCACCAGCAGTGAAGGAGAGTCCCTTTCTCCCCACATCCACGCCAACACCGGTTGCTTTTGTTTTTGGGGATGTGGGCCAGTCTCTGTGGTGTGAGATGATATCTCATTGTTGTTTTGATCTGCATTTCCCTGATGATTAGTGATGTTGAACATTTTCTCATGTGCCTCTTAGCCATTCGGATTTCTTCTTTGGAAAAGTTTCTGTTCATTTCATCAGCCCATTTTTTGATCGGGTTGGCAGTTTTCTTCTTGTGGAGTTCAACCAGTGCATTGTATATCCTTGTTATCAACCCTTTATCGGATGGGTACTGCATAAATATCCTTTCCCATTCTGTAGACTGTCTTTGTATTTTGGTCACTGTTTCTTTTGAGTTGCAGAAGCTCCTTAGTTTGAGATAGTCCCATTTATTTATCTTTGTTTTCACTAGCTTAGCCAGTGGCGTGTCAGCTTTGAAGATACCTTTGGCTTCAATGTCGTGGAGGGTTTTGCCGACCTTATCTTCAATGTACCTTAGGGATTCTGGTCTGATGTTGAGGTCTTTAATCCAGTTTGATCTGATTTTTGTACATGGTGATAGATGGAGGTCTAAGCCCATTTTTTTGCATGTAGCCGTCCAGTTTTGCCAGCACAATTTGTTAAACATGCTTTCCTTGCTCCACTTCACATTTCTTGCTCCCTTATCAAAGATTAGATGATCATATATTTGGGGGTGTATGTCAGAGTATTCAACCCTGTTCCATTGGTCTGCCGCTCTGCCTTTGTTCCAGTACCATGCTGTTTTAATGACTACCGCTTTGTAGTAGAGTTGGAAGTTGGGGAGGTTGATTCCTCCCATTTTCTTTTTCCCAAGGATTGCTTTAGATATTCGTGGGGGCTTATTGTTCCATATGAATTTCAGGAGCGCTTGCTCCATTTCTTTGAAGAATGTCAAGGGTATCCCTATAGGGATCGCATTGAATTTGTACAATGCTTTGGGGAGAATTGCCATTTTGACAATATTAATTCTTCCAATCCATGAGCAGGGGATGTCTTTCCATTTCCTCGTGTCCTCTTTTATTTCCTGAAGTAGTGTTTTATAGTTTTCATTATACAAGTCCTTTACCTCCTTTGTTAAGCTGATTCCGAGGTATTTGATTTTTTGAGGCGCAATTGTGAATGGGATTGCTTTTCTCAGGTCACTTTCTTCTCTCTCATTATTTGCATATAGGAAAGCCATGGACTTTTGGGTATTGATTCTATAGCCTGCAACTTTACTGTACGAGTCTATTGTTTCTAGGAGTTTCTTGGTAGAGGTTTTAGGGTTCTCTAAGTATAGTATCATATCATCTGCGAATAGTGAGAGCTTGATTTCTTCCTTTCCTACCTGAATGCCCTTAATGTCTTTTTCTTGCCTAATTGCTATTGCAAGTACTTCCAGTACTATATTGAACAGAAGTGGAGAGAGTGGGCATCCTTGTCTCGTCCCTGTTCTCAGAGGGAAGGCTCTTAGTTTTTCCCCATTGAGGACAATGCTTGCCATAGGCTTGTGATAAATGGCTTTGACTATATTGAGGAAGGTCCCTTCTATACCTATTTTGGCTAGTGTTTTCATCATAAACGGATGCTGGATCTTGTCAAATGCTTTCTCTGCATCTATTGATATGATTATATGATTTTTATCTTTTCTTTTGTTGATATGGTGGATTATGTTGATTGATTTCCGGATGTTAAACCATCCTTGCATCCCCGGGATGAATCCCACTTGGTCGTGGTGTATGATCTTTTTGATAAGTTGTTGAATTCTATTTGCTAATATTTTGTTGAGAATTTTTGCATCTGTGTTCATCAGGGATATTGGCCTGTAGTTTTCTTTTTTTGTGGTGTCTTTGTTTGCTTTTGGTATTAGGGAGATATGAGCCTCATAGAAACTGTTAGGGAGGGTTTCTGTTTCTTCAATTTCCTGGAAGAGCTTGAGAAGGACTGGCAAAAGGTCCTCTTTAAATGTTTGGAAGAACTCACTAGTGAATCCGTCTGGACCTGGGCTTTTGTTTTTGGGGAGACTTTTGATTACCATTTCAATTTCCTTGATGTTAATTGGACTATTCAGGTACTCCAGGTCTTCTTGGTTCAGCCTTGGGAGATTATAGGAGTCGAGGAATTTATCCATTTCTTCTAGATTCTCTTGTTTCGTGGCATAGAGATTTTCAAAGTAGTCTCTGATGATCTTTTGAATTTCATTGGTTTCTGTCGTGATGTCCCCCTTTTCATTTCTGATTCGGCTTATAAGGGTTCTCTCTCTCTCTTTCTTTGTGAGTCTTGCTAGTGGTTTATCAATCTTGTTTATTTTCTCGAAGAACCAGCTCTTGGTTTCATTGATCTTCCGGATTGTCTTTTGGGTTTCCATGTCATTAATTTCTGCTCTAAGTTTTATTATCTCTTTCCTTCTGCCTGGTTTTGACTCCTTTTGTTGGTCCTTTTCTAAGGTCTTGAGCTGTGAAGTCAAGTTATTTATGTGGGCCCTTTCTTCCTTCCTGAGATATGCTTGCAGAGCTATAAATTTTCCCCTTAAAACGGCTTTAGCTGCGTCCCACAGGTTCTGGTAGCTCGTGTCTTCATTCTCATTTGTTTCTAGGTACCTTTTGATTTCTTCCTTGATTTCCTTCCTGACCCACTCATTGTTCAATATCGAGCTATTTAATTTCCAGGTGTTTGATTTGGTTTTCTGCATGTGTCCACAGTTAAGTTTTATCTTCAGTGCATCATGGTCTGAAAAGATAGCTGGTACAATGTCTATCTTGTTGATTCTGTTGAGGTATGTTGTGTGGCCCAGCGCATGGTCTATTCTGGAAAATGTTCCATGTGCACTGGAAAAGAATGTGTATTCCTTTTTTTGGGGATATAAAGCCCTGTATAGATCTATTAGCCCTCTCTCTTCTATTTCTTCCTTCAAAGCCAGTATTTCATTGGTGAGTTTTAATCTTCTAGATCTGTCCAGAGGAGACAGTGCAGTGTTGAAGTCTCCAACTACTATTGTGTTGCTCGAGATGTCCTTCTCGAGGTCTCTTAGCAGCTGTTGTAGGTATTTAGCTGGTCCCTCATTGGGTGCGTAGACATTCAGCAGTGTGATTTCTTCCTGATGTACACATCCCTTGATTAATAAAAAGTGGCCTTCACTATCCCTTCTAACCTTTTTCAACCTGAAGTCTATGTTGTCCGATACTAGTAAAGCCACTCCGGCTTTCTTGAGGGAGTTGTTTGCTTGCAGGATAGTTTTCCATCCTTTGACTTTGAGTCTGTGTTTGTTCTGGCTATTCAGATGTGTTTCTTGCAGGCAACAGAAGGTTGGGTTGAGTCTCTGAATCCATTTTGCCAGTCTGTGTCTCTTAATTGGTGAATTCAGACCATTGACATTAAGGGAGATTATTGTTATGGGATTTTGTGCCGTCTTTGTGCAAGGGTTTGTTGTGCTTGTAGAGGTTGTTCTTGTCTTACAATAGCCCCTTTAGTGCTTCTTTTAGGTTTGGTTTTGAGTCTATGAAGTTCCTGAGCTGTTGTTTATCCCCAAAGTAGTGTATGATTCCTTCTAGTTTGAATGAGAGTTTAGCCGGATAAAGTATTCTTGGTGAAGCGTTGATTTCATTGAGTTTTTTCACTATATCCCACCATTGCCTTCGAGCTTGGAGGGTTTCCTCTGATAGATCTGCTGTGAGCCTAAGGGGTGCTCCTTTGTATGCGATTTCCTTCTTGGACCTTGCTGCTTGGAGTATTGTGTCTCTCTGGAAGATGTCCATCATTGTAACTATGATATGTCTTGGGGTTTTTCTGTTAGGATCTCTTTTAGCTGGCACTCTCCGGGCGCCTTGAATCTGGATGCCTGCATTGTCCAGCTGTGGGAAGTTTTCCGCAATGATTTGTTTGACTGTGTCTTTTTCGTTGGGGTTGGTTCCCTGTGGTTCTGGTAGTCCAATGATTCTAATGTTGTTCCTCTTGAATTCATCCCCTAGGACTCTGATTCTGGCTAGAGCTATTTTGAGGTCTCTTGCCATGGTTTGATGTTGCCTGTAGGCCTCTTGCAGCTCATCTTCAAGCATACTGATTCTGTCTTCGGCTGCAGTCATCCTATTGTTGAGGGCAGTCAGAGAGTTTTTGATTTCATGTACGGAATCCTTCATTTCTTTTTGAAGGTTTTTTATTTCTGCTCTCATTTCTTCCCGTATTTTGTCGGCTGTCTGTTGTATTGTTTCCGCCAGGTCTTCCTTGAAGTTGTCCATCTTTGCATTGAGTTGATTGAACATGTTGAGGATTTCAAGTCTGAATTCTTTCTCAGAGAGGTCAAGTTTGTAGGAGGCGCCCATTGAGGTTTCCGGATTCCTTTGATCGTCCTCTGGTTGCAATGGGGATTTTCGCTGTTTCTTCATGTTGTTTGTGGTGATATGAAAGAGGGCTCTTGATGATGAGTGTCCCTGTTTCCTTTTGTTGTGAAAAAGGATTGTGGATAGGCTCAGTTAATAGTGGTTGGCTTTTTACTTGCCGGTGTAGAACCTGGTCTCCTACTGAGATGTTCTTATGTGAAGTCTTGTGTTTTATTGTCCTACTGCTTGCGAATAGCTAGGATGTTAGTCTTGGATAGGATGTTGAGAAAACTACTTTCCGCCGCGTGAGCTTTGGCCGCCGGCAATGAGGCCACGCCCACTTTTCTTAGGCCACGCCCCCTGGTGGTTAGGCCACGCCCCTTTCCCACAGACCTTTGCGGGAAGACAGGACGGCGGCGGCGCTTGGGGTCGGCGTGCCGGCCACTCGGCCGGCAGTCCGGAGGGGAGGGAAGCCCGGGGTGCTCAGGGCCGCGGAGCAGGCTGGGTCCGGAAGGGCGGGTCGAGGGAGCGTCACAGACCTTTGCCGGAAGACAGGACGGCGGCGGCGCTTGGGGTCGGCGTGCCGGCCACTCGGCCGGCAGTCCGGAGGGGAGGGAAGCCCGGGGTGCTCAGGGCCGCGGAGCCCAGAGACAATTTTTAAGCACCAGTGTTTTATTTTCAAAAAGTAAAGCTTATCTTATACTGATCTGACATCTCGGCATGCCCTTAGCATGCTAGAGCGACTCCCGCCCCCAGCACTGATTCCTCAGGACAGCCTACTCGCTGGCCCTGTGGAGGCAGCTTGAGCTGCTACAACAAAAGGCCACACTCAGATCGGCTCACGGCCACAGAGTTAAGCTGCTCCCAGTTCTGAAGGTGGGAAGGTCTGAGCTGGTGGTGCCTGCAGAGTTGGGTCTTGGTCAGACCCTTCCCATACTCACAGCTCCGCTCCTGTCCCGCTGGGGCAGAGCAGAGGGGAGCGGGTGGGGGCAGGGCCCCTGCATAAGAATACTGGTCCCACTGAGGAAGGCTCCTCTCTCCCAGCCGAAGGAGCAGCTCCCAGAGGTCCAGAGCCTAACGCCATTAACCCAGGATAGTGTTCGAGCATATTCATTTTTGAGATGTGGGTTGG